>NC_034438.1:62059694-62285902 GCF_002078875.1 Numida meleagris
AGAAAGGAAGAAAGGAAGAAAGAAAGAAAGAAAGAAAGAAAGAAAGAAAGAAAGAAAGAAAGAAAGAAAGAAAGAAAGAAAGAAAGGAAGAAAGAAGAAGGAAAGCAAGAAAGAAAGAAAGGAAGAAAGGAAGAAAGAAAGAAAGAAAGAAAGAAAGAAAGAATAAGAAAGAAAGAAAAAGAAAGAAAGAAAGAAAGAAAGAAAGAAAGAAGGAAAGAAGGAAAGAAAGAGAAAGAAAGAAAGAAAGAGCAAAGGAGGGGGAAAGAAAGAAAAGGAGGGGGAAAGAAAGAGAGAAAGAGTGAGAAGATTGACTCATGAGCAGATGCCATTTCAGGATACTCTAGAATGATGTAGTCTCCTGCATGCCCATGTGCAGTCAGCACCAGAAACCAGGGATGAATTATGTAGTCCTAGGCAGGCAGAGGGGAGCAGCTATGTCCTTAGCTTTTCTGCAGGCTCCTTATGAAAACCTGGAGGACCACCTTGATTGCCACTTTATCGCTGCCTGCCAACACCATGACAGCTGAGTTCCAAAGGTCAAAATGATGGGAGGGGATGCAAAAGGGCTTCCTATATCATTTTGGCATTTGCCGTCTTCTCAGTTCACCGAGCATCCCTCAGTCCTCCTAAGAGATTAGGAAGGAGTCTGAGCTCTCTCCTTTGTTCTGTCTTCTGGTGGCTTTTTTTTTTTTTAAATTGTAGCCACAGACACTGCGCATTCAATAATCCCGTTTTCCAGTTGTTTCAAGCTTCCTTTGTAAGCAAAAACCTCTTATGTCTCTAAACATTTTCTTTGTATTTGGATCTTTATTAAAGACAGGATGACTTTAATATATAGATTTTACATCACTTTTATTTATGACAGTGCTATGGGAGTTAATACCTGCTCAAACTTTAAGCACTATTTTTATGGAATAAAAACAAGCTTATAAATAAAAATAAAACTAGCTATCATCTCTCACCTCAAAATCAGACAAAAGTTAATCAATACCAAGCTTATATTTCCTGAAATACTAGAATTCCTGATGCATTAAGATTCCGGACATATTACGCATAGAAATAAAGACAATGCATGTATAGCTGTAATAGTAGCAGTATCTTCTATATATTTTCCCTAATATAACCTGCTATCTTCTTTGATTCTTTGACCACCACGGCATACTGAGCAGATGTTCTTATTGAGCTTTCTCCTGTGAGGCAGAGGTCTTTCTCTGGAGTGATTACAGCTAATTTATAACTCATCAAGGTATATGAAAAATTCAGATGGTTCTTCCCAGTGATAAGAGAGCTTCCAGAAGTGATGCCTTTGGAATTCAACTGAGATCAGAACTGGGATTATCTGATATTTCAGTACCACATTGCCAGCAGGTGTTTAATATTTTCAGATATGCCATTTGGCCTCACAAGGCCAGCAGGCTTACACTTTGCTGTTCTAATTGCATAGACTTACAGTTTGTTTTTTTTAATATCTCAAGGTCAGTCATTCTCCCACAGGATCTGTTCAGTCCAGACTGACATCACTTCCTTACCTATCTACAGAGATAAAACTGAAACTGAGTCATTTAAAGTGCTGCCAGTTCTGTAACTAAATTTTAAGTCACGTTGAAAGAAAAAAACAAAGTACTTTGGTTCATGTAAATCTTGAATATGTTAAAGCCCAGCTATTAGTAAAAGTAATGGAAACTACAGCATGAGCCATATGGGGCCACAAACGGTTCTTCTAGATTCACAGAATCATAGAATGGCTTGGGTTGGAAGGGACCTCAAGGATCAAGTTCCAACTCCCCTGCCACAGACAGGGTTGCGAATCGCTGGACCAAGCAATAGATCAGATTGCCCAGGGCCCCATCCAACCTAGCCTTAAACACCTCCAGGGACAGGGCATCCACAACCTCTCTGATGCTGTTCCAGCACCTCACGAAGGGAAAAAGATGCAGTTACAAAACACAGTCAACTCTGTGAAAATAGCCAGGTGTCTGAAAGTGTTTTCATTTAAAAAAAAAAGACATAATTATTGTAATTAGCTTTGGTTTGAACATGAGTATATGCCTTGAATCAGTGCATGAAAGAAGAATCTCTGAAAGGCAGCAGAGCTGACAAATCCAGAATTCATAGGGCAGGAAGGAGATGGCAGGCAGGCAGCAATGGGTATCCTAAGGAAAACGCAGGAGACTGGGAAAGCATTTCTTGGCTGACAGATTTAGCATATCTTGTGCAGTAGGGAAGGAGATTGAGCTCAGTGAAAGCTGAACTAGCACACTGTCTTATGAAAAAATAAGGCTCTGTTTCAAATAACTTACACCTCCCACATCACTCAGCAGTTCTGTGCCTGGTGCTTTGGTCTTGGCTGCAGGTAAAAAAAATTCAGGTTCCCCCTATGCCTACACATGATGAACCACTACACTCCAACTGCAACTCTGCCCTTGCTGTATCAATTCCATGCTGCGTAAATAATTAAACATCTGCCAAGATGAACACTAGCACTCAGATGACTCACCCAAATACTAGGTGAGTCAGACAAGTTTTCTCTCTCTCAGTAATAACCAATATAGCTGGAAAACAGACACAGATTCACATCTGGCTGCATGCTTTGTTGATGGATTTAGCTAGATTTATCAGTGCATTGTGTGATTATTCTGTCAATGCAATGATTCTTTTTTCCATAAAATACTCAAGTAGTTAGCCAGTACAGACAAGTGACTGTGTCAGTGATGGTGAGAACACTTGACTGGGAGGTGTGAGAGCTTAATTACTTATTCAGAGCAGTGGAGGTTCAATAGAAGACCTGAGAAGACTCCTCTCCCTCCTTTTCCCTCTCCCTCCAAAATATCCTACAGACATCAATTAGACAAATGAAGAATCATGTCCCTCAGGAAATAGGAGTACTGCATTTAAGTGGTTACTCTAACACAGCACTACATAGATAAAGGGCATTTTCACCTGCTGATTTTAATATGCACTTTTTTCTTATGATAAATGTTTGCACTGAATAAAGTTAGTTTGTAAACTGTTTTCTCTAGAAAAGAAATGAGACAAATTATGGTTTCATCCACCACTACTTTTTCTCAGATACTCATTGTAGAAGTCATATTTAACCCTTCACTGCTCATTCCTCTTCCACCTCCACTCTAATTTAAAGTAGCAAAACTGGCTGTAGATTTACTAGGTAAAATTAAAAACTAACACATCTGCTATGTAATTTACAATCAAGAAAATTATTTTCTGACACAGGGCAATCAACTAGAACACTTTTTAAAACTCGTGTTATCTACATGAAGTAGATCAACAGCATATGGCAATTGGAGAATTGTGGGATCAGCTGGTGAAACACATCGAAAAAATTGGACGCAGTGTTAAAACCGTTCTAAGCAACTGCAAAGCAGGATTCCAGGAACTGCAGAAAAGGTCATTCATAATGCCTGTGAAAAGCCATGCAAATGTTAGAGATTATTTTTAAATAATTGCACTATACAAGAACTGCTTCTACTCCGTTCGGACAAAAAATTGTTAGCAAAGTGGCAGAGGATGTGCCTGTACTCAGTATTTCCAGTAATATTCAATGTGAAGAAAAACCTTCATTTATTCCTGGAAAACATCGGCATTGTATCAAAAAACAACCTTATCACATTGGAAGGAAATCAGGCAGCAAAGAGTTCTGGGAGAGTGACTAGGAGAGATTAAGACTGGTGATGCAGTAAGACTCCACATACATTCACTGTGAATATATGTCCATAGAGGAAGAGGAGTAGCAACTTAAGGGGAAGAAAACAGAGAAGAGGAAATGCCAGGAAAATCATTGTGAAAGTTAATCATGCCTGGTTGCTCACCATTATTTTTCAGCATGCCTTTCAGAGTGAATTTAAACCAGCACCTGAACTTGGAAAAGTTACTGTCTAACACTAATTATTATTCAAAACAAAGCAGGAGCTTAACCATGATTTGGAATTTCTCACAAGACATGGGACCACTTCAGTCACTGGAATAACACACTTCTTTAACAAAAATTATTCGACTTGTTCAACTTGCCACTGACAGATGTGCAGTGCTGCAATATCTGCACAATCACAAAATTAGGTAGTTCAACTGCTTTAAAATCTAAGCAGAGAGCTCCTTCAAAATATAATTACCTCCACAATTTAGAAATTGCTTAAGTAGCTTTTTTGCTAGTTGACAGTGACTGCTTCAACTAATGGTGACCTCTCACTCATCACTAATGGAAAAAACTAGCTTGATGAACTTTTCCATTCACTGCAGTGTGACTACACCTTCAGATGCACAAATGCAAGTAGAGAATGTAGCACTTAATTTTACTCATTGCAAATGAGGTCTTTCAGCTTTCAGTGAGAGACCTTCACTTCCTCTTGAGTTTTTCTCCGTGCTTCATACCATAAGAACCAACTCCACCAACATTCATCAGAGGAGTCATGGAACAGGAATGCAATGGGCAACTCTGCTACACAATATGTGACATAAAGCTATATAGACAAATAGACATGTAGCATAAAGTTATATGACATATAGCATCTACACATTCACTAAGAAATATAAACTTCAGGTAAGGTTTATCAGCTAAGGAAATATCACTCCTATCTGAAAACTGTATCAGCACACCAGCCTCTTGACTCTTTTTAAACTGGGTAACTGTTAAGTTCTAGCCTATATTCTTAAGTTTCTCAGAACATGTGGTCAAGGCCAAATAGTTTTAGAATGATGACTACTTTCACAAATGCAGAGACAGTAGAATTATTATTACTAATGTGTAAATGTGATGGGAAATATTTTTTGAAAAGTGCATTCAGCTATTAAGGCTACATGTTAGAAAATTTTTTCAGGCTAAGTTTGTCTTGTTCTTGTTGAAGTCATTAGGCCTGCTTGTGAAATAGTCTCTTGGTCACAATTTTCTCATTATGAAACTACATATCCAACAAGAAAGACATATCCCTCTAAAAAGGTGAATACCCATCTAATCTTAGTCATCCTGGACAACTTGTTCTTTTCATCTTGAAAGCCTGGCACCAAGAATACAATTATTTTATAAGCTTAGGTTTCGTAATATTTATCAGGCATTTAAAAATAACAAGAACAGTTTTCCTATTGTCTTAAAAACAAACAGAAATATATAAATAGGGATACTTTTCTTAGGGGTAAGGCAAGGTCCAAATCAACAGTAAAGATGCTTAAAATAAAATACACTCAAGCCAATACCAAATTCTGGCTTTCTGTTGCCTAGTTTAAGAAGCCTGAAGGATACTTCTGGCTCCTAGCACAAAACATATAATTACATCTATTTAGAGTGTATATCACCAGTTGTGTATCCTCAGGTTTCTACCCACCAGCAAAACACACTACTTCTCACTCTACTCTGAATCAAACAAACCTATGAACAGATAGGTATACTTTCTAGCATATTCTATGTTATATGTTTGTAATTGCACTGTAAAAGAAAAAAAGTCACTTCAAACGTACAAATCTACTTCTTAATAAACAAATAGTTACCTTAATCTGCAGGAAACGCAGAAATTTTAGATGTGTATAAATACTAATTTTTTTTCCCTGCTTGGATTCTGATCTGCCTATAAACTTCAATAATCTTGCTGCTACCTAGCATCTCCTAAACATGTTTTTGTTAAACAATATAATTGCCTGGGTCTCAGAAATTAAAATTAATGAACAACTTCTTTGGTAATCCACGAGTAATTTTTTCCTTAAGGTTCCTTCCTTAGAAGAATCCCAAATTCAGAATCTAGAAACCTACTTGTTTCAAATTGAGTTTCTGTACAGTGGATTGCATGGAAGCTTTAATCTGCATGGCAAGTCTGCTTATACAAAGAAAATAACATAATTTAAATGACACTCATATAATAATTTTAAATTAGGTAGTGTTACCTTCTTTGTTCATCCTCATTTTAAGTGACCAGGAAATTTTTCCACTGTTGGAAAGAAATATAATTTAATGGGCAAACTACTTCAGTTATGCCCTTCTGTTGTGAAGGTGCCCACAAAAATGTTCACAGGGCTGAAAAACATATTATTTAATCTCTGTTGGAATTATCTAAAAAAATAATGCACAAAGAGCTGGATAAAAAGATGTTAGCTTCATCTAAAAATTAGCATATGACACAGGAAAGGACTAAATAAGTTTTTTTTTTTTTTTTACTGACTACAGTATGTTTAAAGAATTCTTCAGTGGTGAAGACAGAAATACTGTTGGGTTTAAAAAAAGACATGCACACACAAACATATATATACAAATATTTTTAAAAACTACAAGTGAATCAAAAACAAAAAAATACTTTTTAGGTATTTTAGGAGTGAAAAATATTTGTGAAGCATGAAAACCTCACTGTGACTATTCATTGCACTTTTTGACATAAATTAGTATAAGACTGACTTTAAAAAAAAAAAAAATTCTAAGCAGTTATTATAGCTTATCCTAGCTGGCCAGCTCAGCCAGATAGCTATCTACTGCTTGTAGTAAATACCTAGTGGTTCAACTTGAAAAGAGCAAAAGCTCTGAGGACAGGAAACCCTTTTCAAATACCTTGATCCTCTTTATAGATCAGGGTAGGGGTAGTTTCGCAGAGTTATATCCCGAACTGCTATTTTAATTTAAGTCATCTACAAAAGATAGAATTTTTCTACTCATTCTGTCTAATAATCAGCAAACCTTCATCATATCTTTTATCTTTTTTCTTTTACTGTTTTTCATGCATCTATCTCTGCTTCCCTTCTTCTAGCTTCTACAGAGAGCAGTAATGTACCTTTTAAAACAGATACGCTCCCATGCTGCTAAGGACACATTTGTATTTTCATTTGCACTTGCTGCAAAAATATGGGGAATACTGGGTTAACTAAAAGACTGTTACTATGCAAGGCTTGATTTTTAGTAATGTGGCATAGCTGACAACTGTAAAACTTTACCATTCCAAAAACATTTGCCTCTCCTTTTCATATGAATGGTTTCATAGAACATTATTTGGAATTTAGGCAGGTGATATTAATTTCATCTCCATGGAATAAGATTTTCTGCTATTTAAACAGTTTGCCTTAAACAACCGTCCTCACTTAAAAAAGAAAAAATGGAAAACCTTTGAATTTGGTCTCTTCAAGACCGTTTCTAGCTAAGTTCAGAAGATACATTTCCATATGAAAAGTTAAATCAACATTTTCTTATTATATTGATTTTCCACCAACAGTAACTACAAAGATTCTCAGTCCTTCTAAAAAGAAAAAAGGATCAAAGTCATCATATTTTTATAACCAATGACTATTTTCCACACTGAGTATTTCAGCAAATGACAAAATAACAGTTTGCAATATTTAAAATCCAGATGAAAATACACTTCAATATACAAATGCTGCACTTCTAAATATTTAAAATGATTAAGTTCTTGGCAGCATTATCTTTTCTGTTTATATATTTACACTGACATCACTTCCACTTTAGAATACTCCAGTCAGATAGGAATCAAAAGACAGTATCATCAATGATTCAAAGAGCCTTGCCATAAGTTAGACATTTTTTTGGTAGCAATGTCTCTAAGGATAAGTAAATAAAATAAGAATAAGCAGATCCAGCTTTCTCTTTTGTGCTAGTTAGTACAGCTACAGTGACCAAGTCCTTCACAGAGGATTATCAGATTATTTTTGTGGGGATATACATTATGGTGGTTTAACCCAAGAGGCAGCTCCGCACCACACAGCTGTTTGCTCACTGCCCCCCGAGCTGGACTAGGGAGAAGTGGAAACAAAATAGAATTTGTGGGTTGAGATAAAAGCTATTTAATAGGAAGGAAAAATATAAGAGAAAAAAAAATTAAAAAGTAACAATAACAGTATATGCACAACACAACTAGTTGCCTCTCATTGACCAATGCCCAGCTAACAATACAACTGTACATTGATGCCCACCTGGCTACAAACGCATTTTACCACTCACTGATCAACACACAGCCAATCCCCAGCAGTGGCCCCACCCAACTCCTCACAGCTTTATGATCTTCTACATGATGTCATGGGTATGGAATAACCCCTTCCTAATTCATGCCAGATGTCCTGACTCTGGCCCCCATGCCCCCTTGCCACTGCGCCATAATTGTGGTTAACCTTCCCCACTGAGTGGCCTGGCCGGCCCATCACTCAGCAACAACCAAAATACTGGTGTGCTATTAACACTGTCTGCTGAAATCAGGACACACATATTGAAATAACAAATTTTAAATCTTAACACTTCCAAAAAATACTGTGAGAGCCATACGTTCCAGTAAAAATGCTGCTATCAAAAAGGGATATTCCATTACAACAAAAGAGCAAGACAGAAAACTTCCTGCAGAATATGATTTAATAGACACAAAAGACAAAGTGAGTACTCTTGTAGTGAATCGTGTAATCTATAATTTTTCAGTAGCAGCACAATTAACTTCTATGGAGTCATGTGCATGACAGCAGATTCTGAATTCCCTGAAAAGCTCAACAAGTCATTGTTATACTATTACCCCAGGACAGCTGCCTATACAAATTGCCCCAAGACAGTTCTTTAAAGAAGAAGAACAAATGGCTGTCACTTTATTCTCTTTCACCAGCTCACTGACTATCACTCAAACTATTTGTAGTAACTATTCTTTAATCATGGGGACACAAAAGCATTAGCAGACTTCAGTACCATAACTTGAAGTAAAGCCTTTTAAAATATACAAGTGGTAAACACTTTCAATATGCATTTTTAAATATTAGCACCTCTCACTTGAGACACGTCCCATGAGATACACAAAGGAGCACTTTAAGAAATATGAAAGTGATAGTGAAGTCCTCTGTGGTTATTAGGACATTATCCCAGCTCTTACTAGAGCAAGGGAGCTACAATCAAGATGACCCTTATTAAAATAAACTTGTGGCAGAATATGAATTTAAGCCTAAATACCAACAATGTCATACTGTCAGCAAATGAAATATATTAGCTGAAAACTGCTGCACTTGATTTAAGGTCCTATCATGCAAAATGAGAAAAGAGGTCATGCTGGACCTTCAGGGAATCTGTTCTTACAGAAGTTTTAATTTTGTTCACAACCCCTGGGAAGCAAAAATAATGAACTGCCTTGCTCAGAGATGTAAGAGGTGTACCAGTCACACACTGACAGCATTACAGTTCATATTACCTCATCCACCTTCAGGAAATATTCAGCTGAAACAGCAAAATAATTGGGACTAGGTAGTATGCTCCTTCACTCACACTAGACATCCCACTTCAATGGAACTGCTGATCCAAGTAAGTGTTACTAACTGTCCAGAGTAACTGGCATGCCATTTATGCCTCTTGTTTCAGTAAAATGCAGAAGGGGTGGGTTTTGCATGTTCTAAGTGTTATGGAGTAGCTCCTTACATAACATGGAGGCAGTAAAAAGGGATAGAGAGAGCTATACATTCCTTAAAAAAGGACTTTTTGGGTCAGTTACTGACTGTAACTTGTAAATGCTGACATCTGAGCCTGTGCAGTTTTGGATGACAAAAACATTCACCCATCCAAACCTCAGACTGCATCTGCAAACTCAAGCAGTGATATGTGCAAATAAAAACTGACCCAAAACTGTGCGACACAGTTTCAATCCTACATGCTCCAGGGCCAGTTGGCCTCTGAGTGTGAGCAAGCCAGCTTGAACGCTCATCCCTCTGCCTCTGGATTGCAGCTGGTCTTCTGCCGCGGTGACCAGAGGCAAATGCAGCTGGCAGTATCTGCCACTTCTTCGACAGCCAAGTGGCTACGGCTGCTGGCTCACGGATATACCGCATGATTCGAAACCTTCCAGTGCTGAATTTTTCAGAGGCACAGGCATCCTGTTATCTGAGGACAAGCACAATTTCCCAAATTTTTAAAAGCCTCAGAAAACACGATTCAGAACAAGACAGACAAAGTGGCAGTTCCTGCAGCACAATCCTACTCTTGAGTTACACAGACCATCTTGACACAGTCAGGACTAGACACCAGCGTGGCTAAAATCTTTTCCTTATGACTTCAGTTCTGATGATCTGGGAGGACATGCAACAGCAAGCAAAAAAAAATCTATTGCTAGAGGGTTGGACTGCCTGGCAGTTCAGTAATAAAAAGTGTTTTTTCCTGTCTGAATAGTTTGAAAAGTGGCAGCACAGGCAGGAATGGTGCTTCAGCTACACAACATTTTGTTGACATTAATCCAACACTGAGTGCAAACTGCCTTATTTTTCTGCACGATACAGTCTCAGTTTTTTTTAGTTTTGAGAATATCAGAATTACCTGGAAACACTTCTTTCATTATATCAGTAATATTCACATGGACTGAAAAAAAAATGTTATCTAGTATCTCTGGTGGTCTATCTGCGATCTTTATGGCATGATGCATAGGTTGATCCAAAAGTACTGCATCCTATTTATTTCCATGGAAGCTACAACAGATGTAAAGAGCACAAGAACACTATTTGATAAAGCAATTCTCAGCTACAAAACACTATTTTTCAACACAGTCACCACCACTGGTTATGCATTTTCACCAGCCATGAACAAAAGCCTGAACACCACACCCGTAAATATCTACAGGGCTGTCTGGAACTTCCAGTTGCTGAAACGCACTACCCATCATCTCACTGTGCTCACATCCACTGTTTTGTCTCCATAAATTTTCAGCAAGCATCAATGAATGTCAATGGGTGCATTTTTTTCTGCATGGAGGAATTAAATGACACACCTTTGCTTCATTTGTACTTCCATGTCAGATGCTATTTTGTCCAAATGCCATCTGTCACGCAGCAACAAAATGGAATGGAATATCAGTGGGAAGGTTCAGCCTCTACTTCCATACCACGAACATCCACCTCTGATGTTGTTGTCATGGTTTTATGATTTTTGGTTATTGGTATTCCACATCATAAGATCATGTAGTGCACTGGGAGTTAAAGAGTTAATGCTCCAGTTCCATGGATCGCAGATAGTTCTGGGTACCTGGTTCTCAGAAGAGAAGAAGAACTACATTTCCCAGAGGACTGCTCGCTGCTCTGTTACCGTTTTCCATTCAGAAGGAAAGATAAAAACTGTTCACATAACATGAGACGTCCCCTTCTCGCTTGCTTCCCTTCTGCTTGTCCTGGCAGCGTCTCTCTCCCTAGCCATCACGCTGTCAGCATCAGAGTAAGGCCTTTTGGCTTTGGGAAACTCTCATTTTATTTATTAGCTTCAATTTCAATTATGTTGTATTATTTTGCATTCTGATATCTTACTTAGTAAATTAGTTTGTTTCTCCTCAGATCATTGCAACTGTTTTGCTTTTAGGCCCATCTCCCTACCCTTTAACGCTTTCCCTTTCCCAGGGCGTGGGTCCGTGGGCTCGCCCACCCCATTAGTCACGGAACCAGGCCGAACCTGCCTGTAAACTGTTGACAGTTGTACGCCAACATCATGAAATAGGAGGCATTACTTTCAGAGCAGTTCTTGTACATTTCTCACACAGTGGATGGTCATTGATCAGTGCTGAGACAACTGACAGCACGTGTCCATACTATATTTAACAAATGAGCATGATAAAATCAAAGTAGGCAATGTAAAGGAACTGATGATTTTTCATCTGGCCATCTGAAAAAGCAGCACTTAAGATCAAAGTTGGTAGCTTAAAGAGTATCCTGTCTACTACTGAATTTGCAGACCAAAGATCACTTCAGATATTTTTCTTACTACTTCCCAAGATGTGTTTCATGAGTTGTTCTTCAATCTAAGTAAACAAAATTTGTTTCCTTCTGGCTTGTACAATGCACTAACACTTGTGAGACCTTTCAGATCTACAAGAGCTCTGGTGCAACTGCAAAGTATTTTACTTCCTAAGTTGCCTAATGATAGGAGAAAGTTTCCAGTTCTGCTTACAAATATTACAATGTCTTTCCTCTCATCTTCCTTCTTTCCTTTCTGCCTTCTTTGGTTCTTGATCACAGTCTATTTACATCTCACCAGCTCATCTTCAGCATCTCCACGGAAAACAGAAATAATTAAGAACAAAACAAAAGGAGATCACAGAAGATCAAACAAACAAATACAACTTGTGTGGCATGCTGAAGAGGCACAACTTCTTGTGAGATACAGTAAAAGCATTAAAATATTTCTCATAAAGGCCTAGAGCTGGCCCAAATTTGTAACAAGACCAATCGGATTCCAGGGCAAAGATAACATAGATCAGAAGAAAAGATCAATTAATATTCTAGAGGGAAATGTGTAAAGATTTTGTGATGAGTGCTCAGTCAAAAGTGTACTTATGTGAAAATGACTCTCTTGATATTATCAGGCAAAATGAAGACCATGCAAATTCCTTCTATGAAGCCTCTGCCTCTATCTCTAGAGAAATTAATGTTGAAAGTGATATAATCTGTTGGGTTTTTTTTGTTTGCTTTTTTTTTTTTTTGAACCTCTTTTAGTGCTCAGTTTCCTCACCAGTAGAAATAAGTATACTGTAAAAGATTATGTACTACAACTGTTAAACAACTATGAATGTTCAAACCTTAGTTTCATTAAAATTTGACAATTACTTTGAAGAAAACAACCTTATACTGTAAAAAGCATAATTTTTGAAAAGAAAGACACTGCAGGCTGAGAAACTATAAATAATCTCAAATGGAAAGCTGGCTATTCGGCTGGCATGAAAATATTTCCTTTCTATTCAGACAGTGTGGAAAACTAATGATTTATTACATTGACTTTTGCTTCCATTTTTTAATTTTTTATGCATGTTGCTTGATTTCTCCCCCTCTCTGCATTTGTCTTTAATGACTTTTTTTTAATAATAAATTTTTGAGAACATGTAGGATTTATCTTAAAATGAGCATGTTCTTCTGCTTTTTTCCTTCATGGAGCTTCATACTGGTGAGTCACCATGTCCATCCTGCTGAATTTTCCAAACACGGGAAATGCAGAACCTACATTTTTCACTGTAATATTAGCTTTTGCCTCATGTCTTCTTCCATAGTGGGATCAAGTGTGCTTCAATTCCGTTGTCAAGTAGAATCCTTAGCAGATTTCTCTTTTTCTGTGTTAAGTGAATATACCACTTTATGTAAATAGATTATCAAAAGATAATCAGTGTTAAGCTAAAACTGCACAGTTGCAACAGCTAACTTTGAACTCAGTAAGAATTGAGGGCAATAGAGAAGGTAATCAGAACTTTTTTTTTTTTTTTAAGTCCATAAAGATCATGTAAATTACATCAGGTTACTCCACTGAGTATTTTAGCACAGAATTAGTTGGTGGTGCCCTGGCGTTTCAGCTAGCTGTTTATTATTCTTCAAGAATATGATTCATAGTTATTAAGACTGTCCAGTGAAAGATCAATATCACATGAACTGGAAGGTGACTGAATGACCACAAACTAAAATAATGATGAATGGCAGTGAACAGAACTGAGGGAGAGTAAGAAGGTGGCAGCGTCTGATGAGCCTTTGGGATTGGCACCATTTAGCAGACCCGTTACTGATCAGGAAGATGTGTATAATAAAAATGATAATAAAATTTGAAGAAGACTGAAAATAAAGGAGCATTAAGAACCATAAACAGTTGAAATATAAGAAGAGACAAAACAGTCGCTGTGGGACAACAATCTTCTTGTAGGAAATTAATTACCGACATGTGCCCAGCACTAGTTGCTAATCTCTGATCTTTTGGGGGCAAATTCTAAATAGATTACATTCCAAAATTGAAGAGGTCTAACTTTTATCTATGCTCTCCAAAAATAAACACATCAAACACAGTAAATGAAAATGTGTAAGATTAATTTCAGGATGGTATGAGTTTCACATGCCTTAAAAGTGGATAACTCAAGAACGCATCAGCCCAAAATCAAGGAAGCTTATGAAGTAATACATTTTTTTGACAAGGCAAACCAAAAGAAAATCCTGAAACTCTTCCTAACATATTATTTTGGTTTAACAGGGGGCCTGTGTTTTAGATGCTATTCTCTCAGTGTACGTCTTCTCAGACCTTAGACTACAGTCAATTTTAAGTAGTGACAGTGAGAATTTCCAAATTATTTTCTAAAGCAGCCCAATGTAGTGAATTACAACATTTGCTTTTGGAGAAAATACCACCCTTGCACACATACTGAAAAGAAAAAATCAAGATCTTTGGAACAATGGTACCGAGCATTTTTTTGAATTGTCGATGTGGTCTGAGGTGCTAGGAAAAATAATCAGTAGGACAATGAAGTTGCCTGTCATGACACTGCTCCAAGGTAAGGGCAAACATAATATCCATTCATCTTGTCTGGGCTAAATAAATAGCTTTCATTCTGCATGCTTTCAGGATCAGATATTACTGTAAAAAAAAAAAATTAAACAATGCTTAGAAGAAGGGAAATGCAACATACTTCATGAGCATTATAGATACAATCCTGCAGTTACTTATGTTTCCCAAAGGCAATGAATGCATGCTGAGCGATGACCTGCATGTGGAACTGCTCTTCAGCTGGAGTCAGCTGAGCATCACTCTGAAAATCACTCTGGTATTTAAACAGAAACATCACTATCAACATAGTAGATAAGGCTTCCAAACAGAACAGAACAATATAAAATAGGTTTTTTCTTTGAGAAGTGCTAATCAGGTAATTAAGAGCACTGCAGCTCACGTTATTCTGTGCAGACATTTTCTTTTTTAATTCTAGATTCCTGCAGTATAATGATTGTCTTCTGAGCACCCGACCAAGCTGTAGATGTCCCACTTTATTGCAGGGGAGTTGGGCTAGGTGACCTTTAAAGGTCCCTTCCAACCAAATGATTCTGTGATTCTAAGGCAGTTTCTGGCAGTTTCTCAAAACCTTTTAGATGCACAATGATGGTGCATCTTAGCACCACTCAGCCCAAAATCAGCACAAGAACATTGTACCATATCTGTAACTTACAAAAAACACTCTGCATCTATAACAGTGATTAACACTGTTCTCTTATCAAGTCAAGTGCTGTAACATGCCAGAATCCATTTTTAAAGCTTTAAGCATGCACTGGAACAAAATTCCCAAGCAAATGATGGAGGCATTCAGGAATTGTGTAGATGCAGCACTGAGGGCCACAGGTTAGTGAGGGACCTGGTATGGTGATGATGGATCAAAAGTTAGACTAGATGATCTTGGAGGTCTTTTCCAACCATAATGATTCTATGATTCTACAACATTGTAGCAGGTTTTATATTAGATTTGCTGATGTATCATTCTTGTTACTTGCACATGATTTATAACTGGAAGATAAAGCAAAAACCCATACAGGTCCCCTATCTGGGATGTTTGTTTCTTTGTTTACTGATATCTCACAAACTCCAAACTGAACCCCTTAAGACTCACTGCCATGAGCCTATCACCTCCAGGAGCCAGCTCCTGTAATTGCCATGGCTTTCCCCAGATATTTATGTCTCCAGCTCTTCAAGTTCTGCATCTGACATGGCCTTTTAAAATTTCTTAGTATTTTTTTTTTTATTAACATTAGGAACAAGAAGTGGAGAGGGAGAGGAGAAAAAAAGTTGTTCATGTTGTTGAGCACTGCAGAAGAAAAAACAACAAACAGCCAAATGAGAAGAGCTGGGAATGGGAGCATCTGAAGGAAGAGCGGTAAAACTCAGCAAATGCCCACCGAGGGTCACTGTCTCAGCTTCCTTCGGTGGGACCCTCACGGCCGTAGCAGCAGCCCAGGCAAGCGACGCATGTGTGCGTGGAAGGCCGGGAGACAGCGAGGCCATGCGGCTCCACGCGGCCACAGGGACGGCGGCGCTGCTCCCAACCATGGGCCGACCGCTAACCGGGCATCCCCCCGCGGAGAGGAAGGCTACGGCTCGCCTCGCCCCGCCCCTCGCCTTGCCCACCACCTCCCCCCCGCCGTCGGCCGTGTGTTTTCTTTTTGTGCCCCATCAAAGCTCCCTCTGTTATTGAAATATGAGGCCGTTTCCTCCCCGGCGGAGGCCGCTGGCAGGAGGCGGGGAGCAGCGGGGCGGTTCGGCCGCCCGCCACCGCGAAGAAATGTCTCTTTGTTCGGGCGGCGCGGCCCGGGTCCGCCCTGGGGCTGGTGTCTCCTCCGCTATGCTTTCCCCGCGCGGAGCGGGACCCAGCCCGGCTGCGTCAGGGCAGCCTGCCCTGCACGAGGCAAAGGGCTGCGGGGCAGCCTGGCCACGACAGTTCTTGGTCTTGTCTAGGCCAGGGAACTGTGAATGTGTATTAATGTTATCACAGAATCACGGAGTGGCTTGGGTCGGAAGGGTCCTTAAAGGCCACCAACTCCAACCCCCTGCCATGGGCAGGTTGCCCAGGGTCCCCACTGAACCTGGCCCTGGGTGCCTCCAGGGATGGGGCACCTACAGTTCTCAGGGCAGCTGTGCCAGGGTCTCATCACCCTCTGAATAAAAAATTTCATCCTCATCTCCCCTAATCTAAATCTCCATTCTTTTAGTTTAAAACCACTCCCCCTTGTTCTAACACTATCTTCAGTTGCCTTCCATCTCATTTATAAGCCCCATTTAAGTACTGAAATGCCTCAGTAACAACCATGAACAAGTGCCTTCGTATATCTAGGCAGAATTCCTTTCTTTTTATTATTATTATTATTATTGTTTTTAAATGAGGTCCACTGTGTAGTCGCTGATGAGACACAGCAGTGGTTGACTCCTGAGTGGTGACTGGTAGAACCAGCGGCGTCAGGAGTGTTTTTGCACCAGGATGTGCAGGCTCTGGCATTTCCTGATCAGGGAGGATTGATGAGCTGCAGCCTCTTTTGATGGTGCAGGCTGAGAGTTTGACACCCACAATGATAAAAGCCTAGCAGGGTCTGGGCTGAAAAATGATGTTAGAGAGTTGCAGTGGAAGTAACACAGCTACATGCTTCCATTTAGCATTTGAGAAAGGGGGAGAATGGGATGAAATGAATCTGCAAGACCAAGTTGCCTGGGTTACCTGGGTTTTCTAATCTAGCAGAATTTATAAGTTGAGAAATTGTACATAAACTTCTTACTTGTTGGAGGATCAGGCATCAAGAACCGTATTTTTTTCAAGTGAAGGAAAAGAAGCAATATTTGCCTTCAATGTAGATAGCATTATCTGCGCTGCAATTTGCCAAGCAGTAGTGTGTCACTAAGGCTTGTCCTTTTTTGGGGGGGAGGGGGGAGGGAGTGGGGAGCTTTTCTATTATTATTATTGTCATATTTAGCAACAAAGAAATTGCAACACTTTTGTCTGGAGTTTTAAGAGGCAAAGTTTAACATGTTTGCTTTGTATACCATGGGATTTAGGGACTTAGAGGCAAATACTGTGTAGATTTTAGCCAAATATTTTGGAGTGCTGTTTGTCTCCTGATGTGAAGAGCACCACAATCCAGGGATTTTGGTGATGGAGGACCAATTTGACTTGAGGTGGTGTTAAGAGATTTGGATACTCAGGGACAGCAGTTGCTGAAGCTGAGGGCTATGTGATGCCAGTTCTGTGAGCAAGGCACACTCTGTAATTGGGGTGTGATGAGAGAAGCCGGACACAGTTCCTGGATTAATAGCTCAATGGGAAGTTGAGGTAAAACAAAAGCACAAGGGGATCCTGTCAGGTCCAGCTGTTTCCACCCCTGCACACCCCCACCTTTCACACATCACTTTCTCCCTGTCCGAAACCACCACGTTCCCACCCTCGGAGCTAATGGCAGGGTGGGGGCAAATAAGGAGGGGGGGCTGCGAGCGAGCAGAGGCAAGTGGTCAGGAGTATCACGTTTCTCAGGGTGTCCCACACCCTAAATTCAATGATCCCTTCATGAGGAACACTTTTTTTTTTTTCTTTTTTTTTTTTTAGCTCGGGACTGTTGTGTGGTGCAGAGCTTTTTTAGGTGCAGCTCTGGGAGGGCAGAAGCTGAGGTGCAAGGAGGCTGGGGCAGGGACCTGGCGGGACAGAGCAGCGTGCTGGGACGCTCTGTGTGTGAGTGAGAGAGATAGATTGCGTGTGTGGGTTTATTTTTTCCTCTCATTCCTGGGGTCTGAATGGAAAGCACGTTGAGCTGTAATTAAGACATCTTGGAGGCGTACTTAACTTATGACGTGTTGCTTTTCTTTTCCTCTCGGTGAGAAAGTGGCTCTCTCTTCCCTGAATCAGGTCCTCTGCCACCCAGAGCCACAAAGAGACACTCGGGACATAGGCATACACACGCACACGCCAACTTAAGGTGAGCACCATAAACTTCCTCTGCACTTCGCTGTCCTGTTTCAAACTGTTGGAGAGTTCTGAGAGCATCTCGACTCGGGAGCTCCACACAAGGTAAAGAAATAATCAAACTTCGGGGAAAGGTTTTTGCTCCTTTATTGCTCTGAGTCAGATGGGGATGCAGTAAGTAACTATAGCATCAGCTGCGGGGCTGTACTGAAAGGACTTTCGAGCAATCTAGTTTGGCAGCTAAGGGGGGGAGAGGGTGAAAGACGAATTGAAACTGGCTGAGTTCGGTGTGTTTAAGTGCTCTGTGTTACCAAAGGAGAGATCATATTGCAACTGCAGATTCAGTCTGAAATACAAAAGTTATATATCTCTGCTCTACAGCTTCCTCGTGTGGGATTATACATTTTACAGGGATTTGTCTTTCTTGTAGGATTACTCCACCCTGTTAGATGCTTTTAGAAGTTTTTAGGATGCAAGAACAGGAGGACGCTAAAATGAGCAAGAATTTCAAGGGCTGAAAATGGACTTGTGTAAAGTGCACACCTTCCAGTTGGAAGGAAAAAGATTTTGATAAGAAGTGATAAATTACATGCTGAAGTCATATTTGTCTATTTATTTATTTATTTTGTCAGAGAAAGCCTGAGCAACATTTGGCCCAGGTTTCTGTATCTTGACTCATCCATATAGATCAGATCGCACAGCATTTTGAATGTGTAGCTATCTACAGGTTAGCTAGCCCACCACTACGATAACTTTATCATCTTCCTGGCTGTTTATTTGCTTCTTGGTCAAATACCTGTAAAGGTGTCAATCAGAATGTTTTTCATAGGTCAACAGCTTGTGTGGCAAGTCTAGATGGAATGCATTTGCAGGTTTAAATTAAGGAGGCTTATTGTTATCATTAGAAAGGGAGATTAATTACTGCTTGGATCTTTCAGGTCAGAATATAGTCCCGTATATGTTGCGTGATTTCATAAAGCGATACAACTCCTGCAGGAGGCTATGCAAACCTGGACATGTGCAGGAGAATCCTATGAATTACTGACAGTTATGAGTTTGTATTAATGATTAGCAAGACTGTTTTAGTGCTTAAATATGGAAAGAATCCTATTGTTTTTTAAGGAAAATGTTAAGAAATATGGCAAGCTGAAAACAGGTGCAAGAAGTCTGTGTAACTAATACACACCCTCTCAGTAAACACTGTCTGAAGATTGAACATTTACAGAATGTATAGAAATGCATCATACACAGGAAAATTATGACTAGTTTCTCCTCCAGAGAGAACCAGGAGTCATCAGTCTCACACCACCAATTGTCACACAGAATGCCAAATCCTTGTGCTACAAAGACAGCTCATGCTTCCTTGGTTTTGCATATCTAATGATGGCAGATCTTCAATTCTTGTAGAGCACAGCTAAGTGGAGTTGCCCTGAATGCATAAGTTGAGAACCTAACCTGTATGTACTTACCTGTGTTAAAGTTAGTAACATGAACAAAAGAGAAAATAGAAAGAAGAAAAAAAAGTAGAAAAGAAGAGAAAGAAAAAGATTAATTTGTGATGCTTTTAAACACAGCAGTTAAAGCAAAAAAAAGATAAAATGTATTTTGTAAAGAGCAGCTTTTCCAAGTTGAATAATAAAATTGTCGAGGTAATAATCAGGACACTCCTGGTCTGCTCTGAAGATGTGCCAAAAGGCCGATTTTCCTAATAAGATCTCCCAATCTTCAAGAACATTCTAAGGAGAAAGAGAAAAAACATCCATGTCATTATGAAGAGAAGTGTTATCTGTAGCAGCAGTGTCCTATTCAGAGACTTGACTGCCAGTGTAATTCACAGCAAAGCATACTTTCATTATAAACCTAATGTTCAGTTTCCTCTCATTTTCAGTTAGTAAGGCTAAAACAACTAGCAACTTCTAAAAAAAGGAAGAATAAATATGGTAGTACGAAGGTTTGGAGTTGTGGGAGAGAGGCTTCAGAAAAGGATGGTGACTTTCTGTGTCATGCTGCAGTGCACCTTTGTTTTTACGATTTGTGATAGGGCAAGAAAAGCATTTTCTGCTGCACTGAGAGCTTGTCAGTCTCTCTATTTTATGCTAAAATGTGAGCAAATGAAATATTGTTGTTCACTGTATGTCACAGTATGGAGCCAAAAGAACTGGTATCAATATTTAGTTAATCAAGTCACTTAACCTCCCAGCCCCTCAGTAACAGTCATGAAATAATATTGACCAACCTTAAAAAGTGATTGAAGTCTTCAAAGGAAGAGTGACTTTGTAATTACTTATATTTAAATGTACTGAAGGTTTTCCAATTCTGTGCAAGGATTAAAGAGTGAAATTAATAATTTCTGTTTTTCATTTGCTGTTGCACTGAAGCAGTGGTTAAACTACTCTTGGAATTTGAAATATTTTGCATTTCTGTATTTCATTGTGAATCTGACAGTGTATTTCATTACTTAAAACTCCCTGGAAAGTACAGTTTAGGGGGAAAAGAAATCATTTTCATATTACAAGCTGCTTCTGTTGCTTGTGAGGAAGTATTAGACATTCTGTCTCCACTGTTAGTAACTGTAGGATACAGTACTGCACTTGAAAAGGTAGCTTGTAATTTGTAGGTTACAAAATGTTCTTTGGGGAAAAAAAGTCTGAATATACTCAGGATTTCAATCAATAGCGTTTAAGGAGGATTAGAGGAAACAGCTGGCTAAACAAATATTAGGTGTAGAGTGGATGCAATGGTCTAAATTAATAATGCAGTTCTTTATCTGCTGTATGAATGGGAGGTTTTGTGGAGATAAGACGACCTTAAAGCGGTCGCTGTGTGCCACCTAGTGGATACTGCGAATAGTTTTTCCAAATAAATACGTATTTTAATTCTGAACAACTGTAATTAATCCAGGTGCAGTTTAATTCTAAGTGGTTAGTTTTATTCAGTTTTACCATGAAAAACTATCTGCTAACTTAAAAAAAAAAAAAAACATATTTTCAATGAGTTTCTTTCTAAGTTCCTGTTGTATCTGCTAAAATTCAGTTTGGGTTTTACGTAATATAATTCATCACTGGTATCTGTTTACAAAGAGTTGTTAAATCATTCAGTATTAAATATCTAAAAATTAAGAGTTCGATTGGCATGCCAAGCTGTTACTGAAGAAAATGGAGAGATTTTGCACAAATATTGTAGCAGAATAATCTCTGTTTGGCAGTAAGGATTTCAAAACACCTTCCAAAACTCCGTTATCACGTGGGATGTGCTGTTGTTAAGCTTCCTCTTGTTTTGTTTCTGAATGTCTTGTCAGTGATAGGCATGGACAAAGAAAATGTCAGATTATTTCTGATGTCCAATGAAAGGTCAAAACCCCTCTCCGTCTCCTTTTCCTATGCATGTCATTTATCTCCGCCTTCTTCAGACCTCACACACACTTAACTCTTGGACTAGTAAAGAGAAAGGAAAATTGCTTTTTGGTCCACTGCACTGTTTGTTCTGTAGTAGATGTTCAGGTGCTGTCAGTTTTCATAACTCTAAAGCATCCAGTGCGATGACAAGATTATAAGCAAGCATACATCAATCTGGATGTATTTTGTAACTGTTTATGGTATGTGACCAGCTTACGTGCTCCATCTTCA
This sequence comes from Numida meleagris, assembly GCF_002078875.1. Classification (NCBI taxonomy): domain Eukaryota; kingdom Metazoa; phylum Chordata; class Aves; order Galliformes; family Numididae; genus Numida; species Numida meleagris. The sequence continues at coordinate 62,081,482 of NC_034438.1, forward strand.
TAGGGTTTTTTGAAATTTCACCATCATCAAAGCTCCCACTGCAGTCATCCCCTGGGCACCTAAAAGCAGCGAAACATTTATTGTTCTCATCTTGCATTATTCAAGTAAGTGCCACAGTGGCTGCAGCAGCAAAGCCATATTAAAATAATTGGCAAAATCTAGCTCCCTGTGCTTCACTCCTTCCTGATTTTCATCACTGTCTGAACAGTAAATCAAATGGCAAGTCCACACTTAGCAGAACAAACAGTTTTCATGTCCTTCTCATTTACTTAGCTTTGAGGATGCTTTTTTTGGTTGTTGTTTTCTTTCAATTAGTACAACAGAGTGGAAATCCTAAACATGATCAATGTCTCTAAAAACAAACATTTAAAAGATGCATTAAGAAATCTCAGAGCAGTAATCTGTATGAAGACTCCACTGACTACTTTGAAAACATTTATCAAGAGTTACATGAAATATTGCTGTAGGAGGTTGTTAGTATGATGCATGAGTTAATGGTGAAAGTGAAAAGGAGCTCCACCTTTCCATTAATCAGGCGAAGTTTACAAATGAAAGCCTCAGAAGGTAAAATACCACAGCAGCAAATAGTCTAATTGATTTGACACCATGCTTCATAGGGTAGCTACCATTTCTTTTAACTCTGCCTGGCCTGGTACTGTGAATCACAGGAGCTGCAACTGGGAACCAAATCCAGACAGTAGTAAAGGGAGCTCTGCAAGGCAGAAATCTCCTCCAGAACTGCATTTTCCACTAGAGTCATCAGCATGCATAGTCCATGACGTTTCCTAGAGCAGGGCACATCAGATGCTATGCTATGGAAGGATCAACATCATTAATTGTCTGGCATTATAGAAATGAAATCACAAGACCAGAAGAATGTGACTGGATATATCCCTCCTGCTTCAAAAAATGTCATTGTGGCATTTGTCTAGTAGCAGAAGGCCATTATCTTGAGACAGCTTTCCATTAATAATATTCCCTAATCACTTTAAATGCATACAGCCTGCAAGGAACATACAGGCAATTGAGACAGGTTAGATTAGAAATGTGTTTGGAAGAAATCTAGGTAGTAGAAAACAAATGTTTTTAACTATTCCTGAGGGAAAAGTAAGAGCCACTTAGAGGTAATTCAAATTTGGATTTGATCATTTTTGTCTGGTACTTTTAAAAGTAGATTTTTTAAGGTTTCATTTTCTTGTTGTATCATGTAAATTTGAACAGCCTTTGTCACCTTACCTGATGCTTTGTCATCTGCATTGCATCAATAAGTATTTGAGCATTATACTGTGAGGTAAACTGCCTTCTCGTGCAAAAACAATTTCTCTATATTTAGTTTTTTTCCCTACAGTGGCAGGTCATTAGTCATCTGTAGTTCTTCACATACAGGCTATTACCCTCCATTGTTTTAATATTGATGATTCATTGTTCTTTTAGTTAGTGTCTATCGGTGCTTGACATTTGTGTTTTAGAAGATCATGTATGCAAGGCATGTTACAATACTGCTGTGCTGGTAGATTCTGATCCAGCAAAACAATATATAAGCAACTTTACATATATTAGTAATTCACAGAAATCAGTGGAAACTCAGATAGGGCTCAGTGAATAAAACTAGTCATCTTTTTGCAGAATACTGTCCATAATTTCCAACTGGCCAGTAAAAAAGGCAGTACTGCAAATGTGTTTATTATAAACTTAAGTACTTGTTGTCAATAAAGTGCCCTTTTAAGTAAAATAGTATATATTTACAAGGAGTGGAGGAATCGAGGCCTGCACATGTGAAGTCTCTGTGTAAAAGGAGTTTAATGTAGGACAAAACTTGTCATTGATTAAAAAAAAATCTCAAAACTTCATTTCCTGTTTTATAATAGTTACAGAATAGTTATTGTATTTTGCAATCTCTGTATCTGTCCCAACCAAGAGATTTATAAGAAGCATTTCAGAGAAAAAAAACAATGTTACAGTAGGTACAGTGCTCCTTCTTCTGAAATGGCAGTGATTAATACCTGCTGGAACTTTGGCAGATTTTAATGGTGCTGCCACCTTCTGCTATGCCCTGCTTATTGCCTGAGCTAATTTACTCTCACACACTCAAATGCTGCTCATGCAGTAATTCAGTTCCATGGTTTTTTTTTTATTTTGTGCAAAACCCAAGTAATTAATGAACATATCTTTTATTTTCAGCTAAACTATGTTTCAGGATTTCCAAGTGTCTGAAACAAAATGCCAGATTTTGCCAAGTGTTTGTAACTTGTTTCTTTAATAGCTTTGAATGTGTAGTTCTAAATAGATGTACAAAGTGAGATTCAGCTTTTAATAGCAAGTCAAACAGGCAGGCAGATTTTTGTTCTTAAGATATTGCTGTATGCATTTTTTGATTGTTTTTTCTTATTAGAACACATTTTCAGTGGTGTACGTGACTACTGAAATAAAAACTGTATTCATGAAGTGACAGTGTGTTTGTCTGGCTGTGTATGTAGTGGCATGTTTGTTTGCACATATGATGTCTCATTATTTTGATATCTTTGGGGGACTAAATGGTCATCTCTTGCAAGCCAAGATCTGATAGTACACAGTAAAGATGTTGATCAAATGTTTTCCAGATTTTGACCATGTAAAATAATAACTAAATAGGATGGTAATTCAGCTGTTATTATTGATAAATGTAACTACAGACTACTATGGATTTAAATATTGTTTAAAACATTTGATAAGTCATTGTAATCTTGCTGAAGATCTATTTTCTCAAAAGTAGTTGCAAGTGAAAAAAAAAAGACACAGAAGTCTGTAGATTAACTAACTTTTTTAAAAGACTGTCGATACCTCTGAGTGCCAGGGGAAGAAGTGTGATGTTCAAAGTCATTCACTCAGTAAATGGTGCCTACCATGGCACATTTGCGTGACTGCTTGTTTGGGGTAATGCAGTTCTTATGCTCCAAGCATAAGTGAGCACATAGTAGGAGACAGAAACACTACATGCTGCAGAGGCTATGTGTCTTTCAACACAGCTCCTTTGAGGCTGTAAATCAGAATAAAAACAGTTGCACTCCAGATGTGTGGCATGCTGGTCTTATTCTAGTAACATGAAATATATTTAAAAAAAAAAAAGACCAGGTAGAAGCAGAATGCATGTATGGCAGCAAAAGGAACAGTACACTTAAATAAGCAGTGATACATCCTGGGAAATCCAGCAGGGAAAAAAATGTAATTTTTCATCAAGAATTTCTAAGAGTAGATCAAAATCATAATGAAACATTTGTTGATCTGCCTTAGAAGGTTCTCTTTACTATCACTGTCTGGTCTTTCAGGCAGTGGGTTGTTGCATCTAGTTTCCAGGCATTTCTTTCTGTTTACCTCATGAGCAGCTAAGACAAGCATACAACTATTAAATTTTCAAAAGCAAGCTCTGTATCTGACTGCATCTGCGTTTTAATGTATGTTCCACTCTGATCAAAACAGACAACAAGAAAATCATTCAAATCCATTAGGGCATTCCCTAGAAGGATGGGAGAATGATAGTGGCATGTATGACATCTTCATAAATAAAGCTAGAAAGGTACTGTCTTCATGAAATTTGTGTGGCATGTTTTCAAAACTAGTTAGGAAATCAATAGCTCACTATGAAAACAGAAGCACTTACCAAATAGGATTTGCCAGGGTTACTCAGTTTTGGTACTCTTCAGTATTTTCATTAGTTACCTGGATAACAGAATAGAAAATAGACTTAAGTTTTTAGAGAACATAAAACTGGGAGAGCTTACTGTATTTTGGAAGCTATGCTTTGAATGGTTTTGCCTAATTGGAGGCAAGAAAAATAAAAAAATCCTTTTCAATAAACACCATGTGGTGAACTCAGGCAGAAAGAAAACAATGTACTAGGCTGAATAAAGCTTAAGGTCCCATTTGAGCTAGTTCCTAATGTCAGTCACTGCATCTTCAGAGCTGTATAGACCAGCTAAAGAAAGTAATAAACAAAAACAATAGTTTAGGGAACACAACTGGAAATAAATAACAGAAAAACTTCAATTAGTGAATGTGAAGATGAATACAGTGAAGTAGAGCCATAGTAAGTCTTTAAATTGTAAGAAGGTGCTACAGAGATAATGTGAATAATCTGTTTCTTATGTCTACAGCAGACAAAAGGATAAGTAATGGGTGCAAGAAGAGAGGCTAAAGAAAGAGGTTTCTGATATTAAAGATGAGAAAATTCAGGTCTAGGTTATCTGGAAAGATATGAAAAGACATTCTCGCTAGTGCATATCACAGTACTAAATTAATTTACTTTGAATATCAAGTTGATAGAAACTTTAGATTTATCATATTTCAAGAAGTATGAAACAGCAAAAAATATGCAAAAATTGTGAGGTAATGTCACTTGAATAGAATCTTATCGAGAAATAGTGGTTGCCTATCAGATACCACATTTACTGAAAACACTGTTAATGTCATGGGAAAGCACAAGCATTTATTTCCAGAGCTGGAGACATAGATCCTCTCAAGCCATGTTGTGAGAGTGACTTAATTTCTGGCGCATCTGATGATTGATGTAGATTCTATTATTTTATCTGAGAAATGCGCCATTACTGAATTACTGCAATTGTTTGGACTTCAGCCTTTTCTTGACATTATATTGGGAAAATACGACTTTTTATTTCTGGTTGATTATGAGTTTGAGCAAATCTATATTTATTTCTATGACTTCCAATGTACAAAATAGTCATCTCAGAAAACAACCTTCCTTCTGTAGACAATGGTACTCATTGATTCATTTTTACTTTTTAATACTCCAGAAACTTCTTTGAAACTATGATTTACAGATTTTATGCATTTTTTATATATTAATGCCAACAGCCAAGTTTATATTGAGAATACCACATTCAAGTCAAATGAAATCTTACAGTTGTGATGTCATAATGAGGCCTTATGATGTGGTGTAATAATGGGGCCCAGATATAGGAGGGCAAGAGCTCACCCTAACAAATGTATCTGAAGAGAGAGGGATGAGAGTCTCCTGTATGGAAGTACACCATCTTTGAGTTCCTTTGACACCAAACAGACAATTTAGCATATTTCTTGTATCAAGCTTGAATAAACCCATGACCCAGTCATTAGAAATTCAGGATAATAAGCTTAGTTCAATACATTTTGGTTTTCTGTCTTCTAAGCTCTCACAGCTGCCACCTGTGGCAATGGCTCTTTTGGTAGTGGAGTCACAATCACATTGTGTGTGCATCAGAGAAATTTATAAGTTTATAGTCTTCATCTGTGATTCTGTGATTCTGTTCTCCAGAGGAAAAGCAGAAGCAAGAATATTCCTATTTTGTAGTTCAAGTTTGCAAATTCAGTTACTGTTCAATGTACAAGTAAATTTCAACAACAGGACAAATAGAATACTCTGCTAGTCAACAACGACAACTCATATTTTTTCTCATATTTTTAGGATGCACATGTTCTTTTTATGAAGGGATGATGTCTTGCAGACCTGACATTTTTTTTAAAGGCAGTTCTAGTTCTTTACAGGTTTATAAGCTCCTACCAGACTTTAGTAAAGGCAATTTAGCACTAAGAAAATGCATGTGGTTTTACCTCAAGGGGATTTTTGTTCATATTTCTCTGTCACGGAAGCCTAAACATGGCAGATGTCCTAGAAAGCGTAACAGCAAATTCTGGTAATTCCTATAATATTTTTTGGGTTTGTTTTATTAGATCATCGGCTTTGAAATCATTGTATTAAATAAGAGTCTAAGAAAAACCTCTTTGACTTTTGTGCTTACAGTAGAAAGCTTGAATATATCAATTTCTGAAGTAAATTAGAAGAGTCCTAACCACATAATTTGGTCTATGAATTTTTTTATATCATAGGCTTAATGAGGCTGAAAGTGTCATTGTCATCTCAGAGGAAGTGGGCCCATACTGACATACAAGAAATTCTTATTAAATGTAAGAAAAACTGTGAGAGTGATTGAACAGTGTAACAGGTTGCCCAGTGAGGTTGTAGTGTCTCCATCCTGGAAGAGACTGGATGGGGGATTGGACTGGACAGTCTCCAGAGGCCTCAGCTATTCTGCGATTCTGCGATTCACACTCTTACACTCAAATTCTTATGTGTTTGTGTATTATCTATACACACGATACAGATCTTAGCTATTTTTAACTTGATAATTAACTTATTAACCTCACCTAAAATGCGCAATGTGTTCTCTCTTGGCTGTTTGGATATACAAAAAACACAAGAATAAAGAAAGAAAAGATATTACAAAATGATGCCAAACTTCCAATGTAGCAGCATTTTCAGGTGTCACTCAAGGAAAGAGGAAACAGAGCAAAAGTACAGGGAAATAAAGAGGAAAAAAAAAGTACAATATTGCTTTACCTCAGCTAGGAGTAAATGTGTGTGAGGAGGAAGCTCTCCCCTTCTGTGTGCATGGTAGCTACTGCTGTCAAATGTTGAACAACTCTGTTTAATCTGTGTTTAGCTGAATCTAGAGAAGGAAGCAAAGAAATACAAGACACAGAAAGTGTGAAGCTGATTTGCATTATATTTTTAAGTTGACACTTCTATTTCCTGTCATGCAGCCCTTAATTGCTCTTGGCTTTGACCTTTAATGCAATTCTCCAGGACTGAACTGATCAGCATCTCTAGATTGACTCAGGAAGCAATGAGTACTTCATGGTTGATTCAGTGCTATAAGAGCCTTTTGAAGTGTTATCTTTAATCTCAAAATGACTTTAAATGTATTCCAAGTAGTGTACTGCATGGATAGTGAAGAATAAGCCAGCAGATTTGTCTGTGATTCTGACTTTTTCTTTTGTCCTTTTGTAATAAAATAAGAGTAGAGGATAGCCAAAAGTTCATAGGTACAAAATAGACCATTTGGGATAAATTTGTGCTTGCTATATTCTTCTGATACAATCAATCATTTTTCTGCTGCAGGAATAATACTGTGATTACAAGTCAGGTAACTTTACTGGAAATCTGAAGACCGGAATCTTATTGTTTATATCTCCCTGCCACTGAGACTGAGAATTTCTCAATGCATAATGGAACACCCACAAAGGATTTAGAGGGAGTTCTTACTGCCTTCTTCACTCCCTGCTGTGTAAGGAAGAGCCATGGTTGATATACTAGCAGGGGGAGTGTAACACAGTATCAGTTTCAGATTCAGGCATCTGAAGACATATTAGTTGTTGTGTCTTATTCATTATGTGCAATGAGGAAGAAAAGATAACTTAGTAGTTAAGACTTTTTACTTTATAGAAATTTTACTGTTGCTTAAGATATGTATTTTCATCTCATTTAATTTTCCTTCTGACCTTGAGTAAGTTGGGAGCTCCTTAGTGCTTCATATTTCTGTCTGTAAAAACGGGTGGATAAAGCCTACCTTTTTCACAGGGATGGTATGAATTCCTGTAGGTAGCATGATTAGTTTATCTGATAGTATAGAGCCACCTCTTAAATGTAGCTGTGCAGCCATTTCAGTCAAGCAAGGCATAATGCTATGTCAGGATCAGTGCCATATGTATTTCTTCTTGTAACAATATCCCAGAAAGTACTGGTATATATATGCCTTCATGTAAGCCAATCTAATCCTGGCCACCTCCAATGACTTTGAGAGGGACTATAATGAAGAAACACCAGGGAAGGTGTATGGAGAGTACATGTAGGTTATGGATTGCTGTTCACATGATACCATGTAATTGTCTTTATACTAAACTTCTGGTTTCCAGGGTGTTTATGAGCATTCATGCAACACTGAGTAATAACAAGCTACTCACTGAGCTCAAAGCAACAATTTCTTTAGAAGCTGGAATAGTTCTGGTATTTATGTAGCTTAAGGCTGCAATTTCTCTACTACAACAGATAGCTATTATTACAAATAAAGAAGATATGGCTGCATGTTAAAGACTACAAGAAAGTAAGGAGATGTAAATGTGAATATAGGTACAGAAAATAGTTTAGATTTGTAAAATACATGGCAGCAATTGAAATTATTTACTGCTAAATGTGGAAATTTAGCATTAGCATCTTTTTCAGTACAAAGGAACCTCCATTAGTCACCCTAAGATAAATTTCAAACAAATGCTGTGCATTCACTTAGCAAAGAAACAAATAGACTTCATAAAGTAGAACGCAACTAACAATCTGGTCAAAATGCTTTGAGCAATGAGATTATTATTCCATGTAAAGATGGCAAAGAAGGCAATTCTGGCTCATACTTCATTGCAAATAGCCATGTAACTTTCCACTGTATACTTTTCCAAAGGTTAATACAGTTGCCTGAAAAATGTTAAATAATTACAGTAAGGATTGCGTATGATAATGTCTTCCAGCTCATTGACTCAGAGACCAATAGTACTACATTTTACTTTCTGACTTCATTCTCCCTTTATAGTATACACATTCTGAAATGATTAATTTATAAATTCATAAACTTAATGGGAATACTTTTAGCTATATCTTATTACATATTCAAAGCAGGTAAAATAATTTATTTTGCAGGCCGCAAACATCATATGTCATGTCAATGTCTTGTTTTCAATCCTAGCTCCGTAGGTTAGGTGACAGATTGCTGTTGTCCTCACAGTTTTATTCTTCCAAGTGCTGAAGGAAGGACAGAGTTATTAGAGTGAATGATCTTTTCTATGTTAAAGCATCAAAGAGTGGCTAATCTTGCTTGCAGCCTGGAAAGCCAACTCTATCCTGGGCTGCATCAGAAGAGGGATGGCCAGCAGAGCAAGGGAGGTGGATTGTCCCTCTCTACTCTGCCCTCCTGAGGCTCTGTCTGGGGTACTGATCACATCTGGGGCCTCCAGAACAAGAAAAATGTGGAGAACGGGTCCAGAAGAAGCCACAAAAATGATCTGAGGGCTGGAGAGCATCTCTCCTGCAAAGGAAGGCTGAGGGTTGGAGTTGAAGTTGTTCAGCCTGGAGAAAAGAAGGCCCTAGGGAGGCATCATTGCAGTCTTCCAGTACAGTCTTCCTTCTTGTAGGGGGCCTACAAAAAAGATGATGGGGTTGTAGTGATAAGAAAAAAAGGGAATGGCTTTAAATGAAAAGAGAGCAGATTTAGATTAGATGAAAGAAAGAAATTCTTTACTCAGAAATTGGTGAGGCCCTGGCACAGGCTGCCCAGAGACGCTGTGGATACCCCATCCCTGGAGGTATTCAAGGCCAAGTTGGGCCTGGTCAGCCTGATCTGGTGGGTGGCAACCCTGCTCATGGCAGGGGGCTAGAGCTCAATGATCTTCCAACGTAAGACACTGTGTGATTTTAAACATAGTATTTAATGGGCTGGAAGGTGTCAGAAATTTTAGAGAATTTAGGTTATATAACCTATGATAATGAGTTACTGAATTTAGCATCTGGAAGAGGACATTTGTTCTTGGGGTTTCAGGAAAGTCGAAGACCATCCCTGTTGTGGATATGATCCACTCACAACATATCCCCTCTACTCGGCTCTTGTGAGGCCCCATCTGGAGTACTGTGTCCAGGCCTGGGGCCCCCAGCACAAGAAGGACATGGAGCTCTTGGAAAGAGTTCAGAGGAGGGTGACCAAGATGATCAGAGGGCTGGAGCACCTCTCCTATGAGGAAAGGTTGAGGGAACTGGGCTTGTTTAGTTTGGAGAAGAGAAGGCTCCGGGGAGACTTCACTGTGACCTTCCAGTACTTGAAGGGAGCGTATAAACAGGAGGGGGATCGATTGTTTGTGAGGGTAGATAGCGATAGGACAAGGGGGAATGGTTTTAAGTTGAGACAGGGGAGATTTAGGTTAGATATTAGGAGGAAGTTTTTCACACAGAGGGTGGTGACGCACTGGAACAGGTTGCCCAGGGAGGTTGTGGATGTCCCGTCCCTGGAGGTGTTCAAGGCCAGACTGGACGTGGCTCTGGGCAGCCTGGTCTAGTGATTGGTGGCCCTGCACTTAGCAGGGGCATTGAGACTTGATGATCTTTGAGGTCCTTTTCAACCCAGGCCATTCTATGATTCTATGATTCTATGATGCACACTGCAGAAGATTGAGGCAGGAACCACTGAGCTGCGTAGCTCAAGTTCTTATTATTTCTTTACAACTGTCAAAAAAAAAGTTTAGATCTTATAAACAACTTTTCATTGCTGTATCATTTACAGCATTACAGAGATGGCAACTAGTGTTAAGTCATTTGGTAAAACTAGAAAGGAAGTTAAAAATGTTCTTTTATTTTAAGTAAAAGCTGGAACTTGATGATCCTTGAGTTCCCTTCCAATCCAAGCCATTCTATTCTATGGTTATAATCTGGAAGACAGTTTTGAAAGAAAGGGGAATAAAACTGCTCTTTATTAGCTGTACTTCTCTACTATGCAGATAATCCTGAATACTTCAATACATACAGATGGCAGCAAACTCCCTTTATAGCACCTGCGCTATGACTGCATCTTGTGTAGTGCTCAGAGGCACTGTACAGAGTCACCTTGAGACCACAAGTAACGTGCCATCAGGGACTGCTTTGCTAGAAAATAGATTCTAGCCATGATATTGCCTTAGCTAACTTGCGCTGCTGAAAACGTTTACTGAATTTCTTCCCTGTCACTGCAGTAAGCTGTGAATGACATATGAAACTCATACCCTTGTCTTCAGTGACCAGTAACTATAGGCAATGCTGTTTAACCATTGCTCTTACTTGCAAAAAACAAACAGTATTTGTCTTTGACAGTATCCACTATCTCTTACTAACTCAGAAAAGTTTGATTACTCTTCCTTTTTTCTGTTGGCCAGCAAAGTGGAAGATGTGCCTATGCAGATACTATTGCCTTTCTTCTTATATCTGCAGAATACTGAAAACTAGCAATCTGAAATACCTTAATAGAAGCTAGAAAGGCTTCCTTTAGGTTGTTTTGTTGTTGCTTTGGTTTGTTTGTTTGTTTGTTTGTTTGTTATATTCTTTTTTCTGTTTAGTAGTGTTGTTTTGTATGTTTTAGAACATCCAGAGGACAAAATTCTAAATGTTCTTGATAATTCTATGCAGTTAGATTTTTTCCTCCATTTTCTTACCAAGTAAACACAAGAAAAGACCTATCTTATGCTGGAGGTGAACATACAAGTGAGAGCACACTGGAAAATGGTTGCAAGTTTTCATTAGGAGAAAGAAAGGCTTTGAAGAAAGGCTTTGAAGAAATGCACAGCTGTGGTACAAGAAGAAATTGTACTTCTCAGTGAGAAGAAAATGTAAGGCCTTTCACTGCAGACACATCTTTTATTTCCTGCTTGAAAAATATTATTTAAAGATTCTGTAATGAAATTTTGTTAAAAAGTTAAAAAATAGCGAATAAAGGATAGGAGTGATGAAAAATGGTAAAGAAAGAAATCAGCTTAAGTACAAAAATTGTTTCAGAATTCAGGGCACACAATTAAAGTCTATGTTGTAGTCAAGGTGCTATTTATAGCTTGTACATTCAGAGTTTACACTAGAAATGAGTTTAGAGTGGAAAGTATGCTGGGTTATGACTGTGCCAGTGTCTTTTTTTTTTCCAACAAAATCTAATTTGAGGCAGTTAAACAGAGGTGTTTGCAGTAGAGGACTGGTGTTGAAGACTTTTTTTTTCTTCTCTTATAACAAATTTTAAAACTTTAATGAAATGTGTGTGCCAGTCCTTTTATAGTAAAAATGAAGGAAATTTCTCAGCTCTTAAATAGCATCTAGTAACAACAGACAGCAGACAGGAAGACTGAGGTATCCAATAACTTTTTTGCCTCAGTCTTCACTGGTGTTAGCCCTTGAGCAGATAGTTCAGAAGATGGGAACTTGGGGAGCGATTATCCTCCAGCTGTAAGCAAAGATCGAGCTCATGACCACCTGAGGAATCAGAACGTCCATAATTCTATGGGTCCTGATGAGATGCATCCCAAAGTCCTGACTGAATTGGCTGATGTAGTCTCCAAGCCACTCAGTGATATTTGAAAAATCATGGTGGTCAGATGAAGACCCTGGTGACTGGAAAAAGGGCAATATTGCACCCATTTTTAAAAAGAGTATAAAGGATGTCCCAGGGAACTACTGACCTGTCAGCCTCACCTTTGTGCTGGGGAAGATCATGGAGATCTTGCTGGAAGCTGTGCTAAGGCCCATGGAAGACAGGTGATATGGAATAATCAGCGTGGCTTCACCAAGGGCAAATCTTACCTGATCAGTGTAATGGCTTTTTATGATGGTGTAAATACCAGTTACAAGGGAAGAGCCACTGATGTCATCTACCTGGACTTCAGTAAGGCCTTTGACATGTTCCACCATAACATTCTTCTCTACAAATTGGAAAGGTATGGATTTGATGGATAGACTGTTCAATGGATGAGGAGCTGGCTGCGACATTGTACTGAGAGGGTGGTGGTCAATGTCTCAGTGTCCAGATGGAGACCAGTGATGAGTGGTGTCCCTCAGACAGGGGACCGGTGCTCTTCAATATCTTCATCAATGGCATCACCAGTGGGATTGAGTGCACCCCCAGCAACTTCGCAGATGACACCAAGCTGTGTGGTCCAGAGAGACCTTGACAGGCTGAGCAGTGGGCCCAGGTGAACCTCATGAGGTTCAACAAAGCCAAATGCAAGGTATTGCACATGGATTGCAGCAATCCCCATTATCAGTGTAAGCTGGCGAACAGAAGGATGGAGCACAGCCCTGCTGGAAAGGACATGGGGGTACTGGCAGATGGCAAGCTGGACATGAGCTAACAGTGTGCTCTCAGAGCCTGGAAAGCCAACTGGGCTGCATCAAAAGAAGCATGGCCAGCAGGTTGAAGGAGGTGATCCCGCCCCTCTAATCTGCGCTGGTGAGGCCTCACCTGGAGCACTGCATCCAGATATGGAGTCCGCAGTACACAGCAACCTGATCTAGCTGTAGATGTCCCTGTTCATTGCAGGGGAGTTTGACTGGGTGGCCTTTAAGGGTCTCTTCCAATTCAGATGACTATATGATTCTATGATCTGGCTTTACTGTTTACAGCCTTTGATGTCCCAGCTGTGAAATAGAGGTCATCCACAAACTCACATAGTAGCTGTAAGGAATGGTGCTCAGACGTAGCACATTTTCAGTTCTTTCTTTAATATTTAGTTTTCTCATTTTGCTCTCACCTCAATTCCAGGAGCTGCAGCTTTTTGCAACCACTCTCTGCTTTGCATCCCATGGTCTGCTGACTGGAAATTTGTGGATATAAACACTAGACTTTAGCAAATCCTTTTCTGTTCCCCAAGTTGTTTAAACTGGGAACCTGCAGTTCTTCCTGCAGCCGAAGTTTAGACCAAAACACACTTTGCTTTCTATACTGCTGATGTGTTCAGCATTACACTGAGGAAGAGTTTGGGTATTTCCTTGGATGACTTATGTAAAGCTCACCTAGAACTGAGGTCCCAAGCAGATTCTTAGCCATAAAGCATTCCTCTTCTCCTCCCCAGCTACTCACACATGCTGTTAGAGAACATGGGCTGGGAAAAAAAAAATGTTTTGTTGCTTCAGTTGCTGTCTTCTCCCCACAGAATAAAAAATATCACATTTCTTAAATGGTGCTTCCCTGAGGCACAACTGAGTTGCTGTGACTCCTTGAGAGCAAAGTGCTTCTGGCATCTCCTGGCAGGAGTTGTTCCATGTGCAGAGATCAGAGCCAAATGCCACAAGTTAGTCTGTAAGTACAAGGGAAACAGCCTTTGCTCTACATTTATGTAAAACAGACTCATGCCTATACCTCAATCATATAGATTTCAGATGTAAACAACAGCATTTAAAGACATTAGTTCTATGTAGTGCAATCTATTAGTGTGTGTTAGAGGTGCAAAATTGTTCTTTGTTAAATACAGACTTTTTATCTGTGCTCTTTGTCTGTCAGATTTAATTAGGGTGATGACCTGATTTCTTAGAAGTAGATTGCTACTGTCTACAACATTTCTAGTGAGGCTAGACTATTAAAAAGTTCATTTGTTACATTTATGCTTTTCAGAAATTTTCATTTTGAGACTCTTGGAAGTACTTATTAGTAGTAACCATTCCTCAAATTCACCAAAAGTCAAGGTGATTTTATAAGATTATTATGCTCTGTCGGCCAGTTAAACCATGTTTTTTAATATTCTACTTATTTCAGAGACATTTTCTTTACTATTCTTTGCTGTAATGCTAGCAGTAGCCCCTCAAATGACAAGCTCTTCTCTCTTTGGCTCTGCAGTCCCTGTACAAGTGTTAAAATAGATGTCGTACATGAATAACCCACTTTAGAATCAGATTAACCACTATAAAGGCATGAGGAGGAGTGGGAGTGGAAGCTGCATCTGGGACCTGCTCAAATCCATCCTAACAGTTTCTGATCCCAGAAAGCATCAAGTTAACTGTACTAGGTATGAGTTCACTTTCTCCTTGGTATCCACTGTAACTGCATAAGTAGTCATTCTTTTTCCAGAGCAGGTAATGTGCCCTGACACTTCAAGAGTAAATGAGAGACAGAAGTTATTTTCCTGCAAATTTTTTTTTTTGTAGTTTCCCTCCTTGCCTCATGTTGGTATCTCCAGAAAGAGGATGACAGAATTCCTCCATACTGGTTCAACTTACCAGCTTTTATTTGTGCATTCATGTCAGCCAACATGTATCTTGTTTTATCAAAGATGTTCAATGACCAAAGTTTGAATGCTCATTTACACATATTTACATGCACATGTAGATGTACACATACACATATACATATATGTAAGTAGAGAAATGCATATAAGCACATAAATACATATATAATATATGCAGGTTACACCGAAAGAAATGCCTCCTATTTATTTCTATGGAAACTACAACAAAGAGCACAGTAACACAATTTGGTTCAGCAAGTGTTGATGAATGTCACTGGATGCCATTTTTTCTGCATGGAGGAGTTCAGTCACACACCTTTGCTTCAGACACTCTTCCATGTCAGATGCCATTCTGTCAGACTGCCCTTCTGCTGCCACCTGTCACACAGCAACAAAATGTAACAGGATATTTGTGAGGGGGTTCAGACTCTTCTTCCATACTGTCAATGTCCTCCTCTGAAGATTGTAACGCAATTATATTGCCCTGTGTCAACAAAATAAAATAGGAGGTATTACTTTCGGAGCATCTCGCATAGATTTTAGATGCAGTTGTACCAAAGAAAGAAGACTCTGCTTTCAGTGTCAGTGTACTTTTGTCACCAAACTGCCATTAATTATACTTTTGAAGGCCTTTTTTTCTTCTAAGCATGCCTAGTTTGGGATTGACCTGTGAGCATTGCTCTGTCTGTCTAACTAAATCAACAAACCTTTTCCAGTGTAGATTAAATGTAATTAGGGATTAGCGCGGCTCTGAGTCTCTTTCTGGGCAGCCCTCAGGCTGGGAGATGGAGCTCTGCTGGGGTTAGTGTTTGGAGATCTTCACAGGCATGGGTTTGGGTGTTTGAGGCTTTTTTTACCCCCTGCTACGTGGCTCTTTAAAAACCCTTCCCTAGCAAAACAGCCTCGCAAATGGCATTTTTACCACCAGCCCTGACATCTGGATGTGAGTCTGTTCGTTTGGCCTCTGAGAAAGAAATGAAACAGAGCTGACCCCACAAGTCAGGCACTAATGGTATGTGAGAGACATTGGAGCAGGCTCCCGTGTCCTGTGAGCTCTGCAGTTTTTGAACCTTGGAAAGTTTGTACAAGTCACTGAGATGAAATCTGGGTCAAATAGAAGCCAGAATCTTCGTGTATTTCATAGTTTTTAGTTCACAATACAAAAGGGATGTTACGGCCCTTGGTAGTATCCGTAGAAGGGGACCAAAGCTGGTAACAGCCTGGTAGTACATGTGATATAGAGAGAAATTACAACTATTCTATAGTACAGACTGGAGTATCTGAGGCAAGCACAGACTTTTCAGGGCAGCTCTTTGTAGATCCTCCTGTTTGCTTTTCATCCCTGTGCGGCAAGGCAGGGTAACCGCAACGACCTTGCCATTAGCACACCAAAGGGAAAAGCCATGCTTTTTAGGCAGCATTGATCAGAAACCCTTTCGGCTGGGAATGCGTTGTTTTCCGTGCTGTTTGGTTCTTCACTTTAGGCTACAGTTTTCACATCCGCATTTGCAATGAGTAGAGCTTGCAATGGAAATTTTCCTGTTGTCTTGGCCAGCAGTCTGTCACTGTACTCTCTAGGACAAATACCCGGTATGAAAACATTAGTGAAGCTTTAACTGAAAAAAGAGCTTAAGAACGGCTATAGTGTGTCAGGGCAAAAGTTAACCTTGCCTTGTGCCCAGGGATCATCTGCAGTAATTGTTTAGGGAAATAATATATTTAAATAAATAAATAAATAAAACGGCAGGAGTAATGCACTCCTTCTCTGGCTCACCTTTCCAACATCTCAGGTTGCACAAGTATGAGATGTTAGTAGGAGATCCCTATCTGTAGCCTATCACTGTTCTTTCCATCCCTCAGGATGTGACAACCCACCTCGTAAGTGATGCTTCCCTTGAAGGTGTGGATGCGGGTTGGGTAACGCTGACTGGAGGGCGGTCCAAGCTTCAGCAAATGCGATTTGAGAACTAGAGTTTATGGCTGTGGAGCTGAAACAGCCTGCATAATCCTGAGGAAATTACACAACAAAGGAAAGCCCCGCTTTTACTCTGGATGACTGTAGCAATGCTGACCCTTGCAATTAACTCGGTTGAGTGGCATTTGCAAAATGTATCTGTCCTGTTTTCCATTTATTTAAACTTCCTAACCTGCTTTGGTATCTTCTAAACCCCACTCGTTTTCAGACTACTGGTATTGCTGGTATTCTTGTTATTGGCTAAGTAAGGGTATTGCTTTCTCTGGCATAATCCAAATCAATACACTTTCTTTTTTAACTGAGTTTTCAAATTCAGAGATTGTCAAGAAAATCTGTTATTGGGTCTTTTTCTTTCTTTCTTTCTTTCTTTTTTTTCTTTTTTTTTCCCATGAAATCTACACAGGTTTAATTTACCTGAAGAACTGACCAAAAAGCCAACATATACTGCCTGCACCCAAACTAAATGTCAGGACAGTGCAATTAAAAACTGCACTGATTTTTTGAGATCTGTTTTATGTTATACTCCAGTGAATTGAAATACATCCTCAGGCTTTTTATTCTCTGTATCTCTGTGCAAACTAAACCCATGTCTGTGCTATCTGTGGATTTCCACACATTCTTTTCCTTAATATGTGCTTAAATAGTTACTTAATTTTGAAATGCAGGCTTCAGGTATTTCTTGGATATAGATTATTCAGTCACATTTTCCTACATCTGAATATATCTGAAACTAAAATATGATGCACTTTGCTCTTGGAATAGATAGGTGAAACTGCATACTCTGCAAGCTGTTTTGCTTACACAACTTAAGTGAATTTTATCTGCCAGGATAAATCTGCCTTATGATTCCATCAGACGGTTGCATATTGTTCAGTTAATTATATGCATGTCACTCTGAAAGTACTGCCTCCTATTTTTTTTTCCCATGGAAAATACAGCAAAGACCACAATAACACTACTGGTTAGAGGAAATTCTCAGCTACAAAGCACTGTTTTTCAACAGTCACCACCATGAGCTGTGCATTTTCACCAGCAATGAACAAGAACCTACGTGCCATGCTCTTAATGATCTGCACCATCAGAGGTGATCCTCTGTTGCTGTCACATTGCTGAAATGCACCACCCACCGCCTCACTGTGCTCACATCCACTGGTTGATCTCCATAAATGTTCAGCACATGTCAATGAATGTCAGTGGGTGCCATTTTTTCTGCATGGAGGAATTCAGTGATACACCTTTGTTCCATATGTCAGACGCCGCTTTGTCAGACACTGCCATGTGTCACATGGCAACAAAATTTATATTTCACATTTTCTGATATTTACTCAAATGGTTATAAATAGTTCCTCATCAGAATATTAAACAAAGACTGTTTGGAGGAGCTCAGGAGTTCCTGGTTTTTTTTTTTCTTTCCTATTGTGTTTTGATTCAAAGTGTGTATTGAAATTGTATTTGTTTTCTCAACTTAATATCCTGTGCCATTCTTCTGAGTGTCCCAGAGTGGAAATGGAGCTGCTATTTTCCTTCATTTTTACATCAGTGAACATCTCAAAAGCATCATAAACAATTACTGTGGAAAGGCTGCATTGCCCTTCACACCTTCAGAACAGAAGAAATGTCATCTTCACATTTTTCATATGAACCTCACCGTGGACACAGCCAAGCCTTCCATGTAAGTGAGCACTACAAAAGTCAGACCATTAAGCCAGCCACATGTGTCCTCAGTTTATTTACAGATATTTAATGATCTATATCAAGGCCAGCAGCACTGTTAGGTAAAGCACAGAGTCTACTAAGGAAGTTACTGGAGTGACATACCAGGTCTGACCATTAAAAGCTGTTTTGGGAAGTCTTTTGTAAGAAAGAAAAGGACAGGAAAGGTGTTTTGCATTGAGAGTATGCTCATGGTTGAGTGTGGAGTGTTAGGAAGCTCTGCCTGAGTATAGTGGATCTTGTCTTTAATAATGCAGTCAGAAAAGTTCGGACCTGCCATAGAGAGAAAAAAAAAATTCTGCCTGTTATAGGATTATTATTAACATGCTATAGCTGAGGCCTTTGCAAAAACTTAGGGCTAGAAGTACAAAGGGATCACCCTGTACCATAACACATTCCTCTTTGATCTGAGTTCCTCTTCATCCCAGAAGTCATAGAATCGCAGAATGACTTGGGTTCAAAAGGACATTAAAACCCACTCAGCTCCAACCTCCTGCCGTGGGCTGGTTGCTACCCCACCAGATGAGGTTGCCCAGGGCCCCATCCAACCTGGCCCCAAGTGCCTCCAGGGATGGGGCACCCGCAGCTCTCTGGGCAGCTGTGCCGGGGCCTCACTGTCCCCTGAGGAGAGTCCTCATGCAGCACACAAATTCCACTTTAAAGCTAGCTGTGTTTCTTGCCTTGCCCCTAAGATAGGAAGGTCTTCAGGAAGACCATGAAAATTTTATATAGCATAAAATTATTTATTTTCCAGTTTGAACTTATTTATGGCCCCACATGTTCTGTTCCTAAATTTTAGCTGAAATAATGTTCTTTTTCTTCTCTGGCATTTACCCTGTGATATATTTATAGGCAGCAATTATATCTTTGCTCAGCTGTGTTTTGCCAGGCTGACAAGGACAAGCTCTTTTAGTCTCCTCCATAAAGTAAGTTTCCCTTTCCTTTGCTCACCCCAATAAACCCTTGTCTCACTGTGCCCTGTATTAAGGCATTGCCAGTGGCTTGGAATTAAGGAGGAAATTGCCAGGGAGATGTTGATACATAGTGCTTGGTCCAGCTCACTCTGCACTCCATTGCCAAAACCTACAGTGTCAATCACAGCATTTGGAAAGACCACCTAGAACAGTGTCACTCATTAATTAAATTGGTGGGTATTCACTTGTGCCAGTTCATAAAGTAAAATACCCCATGTAACCTGCTTCGGTCCTGGTGATGCCTTGTACCAAAATTTCTAGATTTTTCTAATGATTATCCTTTCTTCCCACTCCAGCAAACTTTTCTAATTTTTTTCTAGAGCTGCTGTAAGCTCACTTACTTTGAAGTGAAGAGCTGAAGTCACTATTTGGCAGAATCTGCAAGTGTTAGATAGACAGTCTGAAGCTTTGAATATTCACTAATTTTGTCATCTTTCTCACACATGACTGACAAAAGATGTCTGTGCAAGTCTGTTATCATTGCTGTAAAATAGCAAAGTGTAATTTTTAAAAAAAAAAGTAATTGCACTTTTTGACTCAAAGAACAACTTGCAGATCATAATGTGAAGTTGTGGTATTTGTATTGGTGTTTGTATAATAATGAGGCAAGACTATTTAGCAGTAAGGTTAGAAAATGTTGCCTTTATTTAGATAAGTATCTCCCACAAACATCCACAAGCTTTGAAATGTGCACTGCTTGTTTTCCACTGAATTCAGCTGCTAAGAAGTTAACTAAATATTTGATTCAAGCTTTTCCAGTGTTTCTCAATAGTCTTAAGACATTGCATTGTAAAAAATACAGCGGGAAGCTTGGTACAGGCAAATATCTGCATGTTTGTGTGTTTGTATGTCTGTGGTGAGCTGTCATTTGATGTTTAAGGATGTGAAAGTGTGCAGTGTCTGGAAGTGGTTATGAAGAAGTCCTTTTCTGCTCTAGGTACATCATTGCAGTAAGGTGTGAGGGTCCCTCTAAATGTCACTAGATTGTTTTCTACAGTGCCCTCTGAGCAGCAAAATGCTGTCTCAGAGTGGGTGCGGACAAAGGATAGCCAGCTTCCCCATCACCTCCATGCTCCTCAATGCCTTTCCAGAGGGCTGGAGGGAGCAAAGATGAACTCTTGTTCCCCAGAGCTTGAACTCCTGCCCTAGCCCCTAGACCTTCATCCTCCATAGAATTACTGATCTCTGCAGATAGAATGTTTTGCCATTGGTTGCTGATTAATTCAATTAAATAAATGTTGAAAGAATCATGCTTTTACAACTGATCTCCATATGTGTTTCATCTAGCTGCACCCACATCTATGTCTTTGTGACTGAATATCCAAATGAAACATGAGTATCCTTGCAGTGAGAAGCAGATGTTTGATGGAAACAGTGCTGTTGTAAAATTAAATAGTCTTCTTAGACTATTTAATAGTCTTCTTAGAAGCAGTGATTTGGTGGATACTTGTTCTAGCAACACGTAACAGCTATTAAAAAAGCATGTAGTGCATTGTATCACTCTTACTATTTCTCTAGAAAAATGGGTGGCTTGTTAAAGTCATTCTGAAGGACTCGAAGTTCAGAAAGCATGATTTTTGAACCACAGGAAAGAGGGGGGACAGGACCAAGTACTCATGGTCAGATGGAGAAGGGACCACTTTATGCTTTGCACAAGGATCCTTGCCAGAAGTGGTGTGCTGCTGGTAATTCCATACAGCAGGCTGGCACTGGGCCTGTGCTCATTAGGCCTGGCAGTGCATCTGTTCTCTCATATAGCAGGATTCTTCAAGGATGCGAAGGCACCACTAATGTTTTTAATTTTAATGTGGCTGGGACAGTCAGATTAGCTGGGGAAAAGGAATGAGAACTTCATCCAATTAATTGTGGGACCGTCAGAATTGAGATGTACCTCCTGCAGGTAAAACAGATGGAATCATGCCTTCTTGCATATCTCAAGGTATTATCATTATTGTGGTCTGATTCCTGGCTTTACTATTTCAGTAACTTTCCTAATATTTCCTAAGCAAAAAGTTTAAGCCTAAATTTTAAGATGTGATCAGATAATTTGTCTTGAGTGATTTATCAAGAAGTGTGAGTCTAGAAATCTTCTGTCTCCAAGACACAAATTCTACAAGTAAGATGATCATGTGCTTTTTCTAAGCTTCTCTTGAATTCATTCCTTTCTGCTATATTTGCAAGAAAGGAAATTTATTGCTTTTCTTGCCCTTATATGAGGCTTGAGGTTTGTTTTGCTTTAATGTGTAAAAACAGTTTTTTCTATGTAGTTTACACCTGTACTTGGTGGAGACTGAAGAAAACTTGGGTATTGCCAATAAATCTCCTAGGTCTGCTTTAAAATACCAGCAGTTTTCAGGTGGCTGAGAGCACAAAAGCAGTCTCAGAGGAGACGTGGCTTGAGTTGTAGGATGGATGAGCAAGCATTCACCACAGAAAACAATGAAATGAATCTAGTACTTTAGATAACTTGCTTTTTGTTATCCTGAGTCCTGCAGCTGGCAGATCTTATTGGTCAGGCAACAGTTAGTATTGCTGCTTTGATCTGTAACACCATGAACATGAACAATGGGAACTAGAGTCCCAAAGCCTCCCTGTTCAAATATTCTAATCTAATGATAATTAGTTGAATTCCACATTATCCACTTACTTGAATGCCTTTTCACAAAAAAAAAAAAAATCACAGCTTTTTGTATTCAAAAAATTAAAGTAACTCCATATTCTGACAGACTGTAGAAATGGTCCATGGATTGTACAAAACATTTAGTTTAAATCTACCACTGCAAGCCTAGATATGGAAAGGTAGTTAATCCAAAAACAAGAATTAAAGTAAATATTAATTATTAATAATATTAACATATTACTAGTAATTATTATAAACAGATAAAAAGAACGGTTTGTAAGGACCTGTTTAATGATATTTCATGTATGGGATTTTCTTTAATGATCCAAAGGAGATTGACTTCTAATATTCACTAATCCTCTAGAAGAAGAGAGCACTAGAAACCTCAGTCATTTATGCTCCTGTAAAATCCAAGCAACCAAAAAAGTACTGGCAGAACTGGATGCATCTATATGATGAAGTAACAGATGCAGAAAAAACTCCAGCAGAACTTCCCAAAGCCTACTGTGTTGCAGAAGAGTCAAGAAAAGTCAGGGAGAGAGATCAGGTTCTCTTACTGACATCCAGTGACCTCCATGCTTGCTAAAGGCTGAAGGAGACATTTTGGCAAAAAAGATGTCAGAATACAAGAACTCATGACAGACTGGTCACAAGTGGTGTTCCCCAGGAGTTGCTGTTGGAGCCTATCCTGTTTTATATCTTTACTGATGATCTGGATGAGGGGATTGAGTGCACCCTCAGTAAGTTTGCAGATAATATCCAGCTGAGAGGAAGTGTTGATCTGCCTTAAGTTAGGAAGGTCCTACAGAAGGACCTGGATAGGCTGGATAGATGAGATGAGGCCAATTGTATGAGGTTCAACAAGACGAAGTGTTGGGTCTTGCATTTCCATCAGAACAATCTCATGCAGTGCTACAGGCTTGGGGCAGAGTGACTAGAAGACTGTGTGGAGGAAAAGGACCTCGGTGTGTTGGTCAGCGCTCAGCCAGATGTGAGCCAGAGGTGCTGCCAAGAAGGCCAATGACATCCTGGCTTGCATTGTAAATAGTGTGGTGATCAGGACTAGGAAAGTGATCGCTCCTCTGTACTCAGCACTGGTGAGGTTGTGCCTCAAGCACTGTGTTCAATTTTGGGCCCCTCATTACAAGAAAGAAATGGACGCCCTGGAGCATGTCCAGAGAAGAGCAAAGAACCTGTGAAGGGTCTGGAGCACAAGTCTTATGAAGAGCGGTGGAGGGAACTGGGATAGTTTGGTGTGGAGAGGAGGGTCAGGGGAGACCTTACCACTCCTTACAACTGCCTGATAGGAGGTAGTGAAGAGGTGGGCGTCGGCCTCTTCTCCCAAGTAACAACGATAGGACAAGAGAGAATGGCCTCAAGTTGCACCCGGGGAGGTTCAAAATATTCAGGAATAATTCAGGTTCACAATATTCGGGATTTTAGGAAGAATATCTTCTCAGGAAAAGTGGTGAGGCATTGGAACAGATTGCTCAGGGAAGTGTTTAAGAAAAGCGTAGATATAGCATTTAGGGATGTGGTTTAACGGACAGTATTGGAAGTAGGTAGATGGATGGATTAGATGATCTTAGTTGTCTTTTCCAACCTTTATGATTCTATGATTCCATGATTCAATTTAGATGGAGAGCCAGCTGCTTTAGCTGGATTGCATACATTCTTTGAAAACTACTGGCATGTGGAGATTGCAAACAAGTGAATCCACTTTGCAAAGAAAAAAGCAGAATTCCTTTTCTATAGCCTTGCACTGTGTTATCAAAAAAACATGCCATCACCCTTACTTCAAGTGAAAATATCCAGGATCCTGAACTCAAGACATCTTTATATACTCCATTATAAGGAATAGTAAAGAAACCTACTCAAAGTAGTTATTGACCTGAATTCCATAAATGATAGCTGTTCGTTGTAGCACATTTATCTTATACATTCTTGCGCTAAGGCTAGAGTACCAAATTTTCTAACTTCTGTTCATAAAGCCAGACTGCGGACCTTGGCTATACTGTGAATAATGTCCAAAGTACTGTTACCGTTGTTATCCTGTGTCTCTGGAATACATTTCATTTCTATACATGGCAGACACTTCAAAGACTGCAAAGATACTCTCTTTCTCCTTGCAAGCACTTCATCAGCATTCTTCCCAGGGAATTAATAGACTCTAGGGGTTTCCAGATGTCTTTGAATGGTCATGCTGCTTTTTCCACTGAAATATTCTGCCTATGGTTAGGATAGTGCTATGACAACTTGTTATTCAGACATTGACCGTCTGGCACTTTAGATGGCCCCCATGACTTATACAGTCTCACATATTTCCAAATTGCCTTAACTAATGAAGTAGCATGGGAGGAGGTCAAGGAAATCTTGCTCTAAGTCATGATAATAGACCGTATAGTTGTTATCTTTCTCATGCCATTAATTGTTGCTTCCTTTTGCCATTGCATCAGTGAAATTTCATTTGAGTGAGCAGCTTAACTTGGAGTGCAGTCTACTGAATCTGTCTTGTCTTCATTCCGTCAGCCTGAGGGGCTGTTTGTCCAAGGAGAAACTTCATTCTCAGTAAAATAATGAAAACTGGAATTGAGACAAAATAGGGTAGGGCCATACCAGGGCAAGAAGTGGATTTTAGTTTGACTTTTCTAGCTGAGGTCTCAAATCTGTAGCTGAGACCAAGTACTTTACCAGCCTTTTAGAATGGAAGATCTTTCAAGATTTTGAATACTTATAAGAAGCTTGGTGCCCTTCAAGAGAAAGGCTGATGTTGCCATTGCCTTCTTTAGATGCCCACTTCTGGTACCAGGACATCTGAAAAAGAAGTGTGTCAGTACTACCAGGGTGAGTCAGAATACCACCACTCCTTGTACAGTACTGAGTGGGAAGCTGTCTAGAGCAAAAGGTATGGGACTCATGGAGGTATAGTTCCTCTTGTAACACAAGAAGCAGAGCTGCACTTTGGGCACCTTTATTCCTGAGAGCTGCATCTTAGTTTGAATGAATATGCATCTATACCTTGTTACTGTGGCATCTGTACCTACACAGCCTTTTATTAGACTCCTCAGTCAAAAATGCCACACCAGGTACACTATTTACTTCAAATTGCTGGATTCATGTCTACACTTCCCATCTCTCCAGAGAGGCTGCACTGCAGTTAGAGGAAACTGAAAATCAGAAGTGAGTAGGTTAAAGGCATTCCAAGTCAACACCTATCTGCCTTCCACTATCTACATCAACTAGATATAAACTGACCGTAATAGTTGCTTGGACTCCTAAGTGAAATGTAAACATTTTGCACAAAGACATGCTGATTTATGTGTCCACAATATGGAGATGAATCCCATCCTTATGGCTTGACTCAGTTGCCTAAATGTATGTTTTGATATGTGCATAGAAGACATGAGCTTCAGGATCCTTGAGCTGGCCACATTAAACCAGAAGTCTATTCCTACTCAGCTAGATTGAGATATTCTACTCAATCTTCCTGTTGCTAGGAAAAGCTATAGAGGAGGGTGTGTGAGTACTGTCTTGATTGCTCTTCATCCTTCATCATTCTTAGGAATAAGAATTTTCTGTTCATGAAGCTGACTTCCATTCCCTGAAAATGCATACATTTTATTTCATAAACAGGTACATTTGTAGTGGTTAGCGACAATTGCCTGATGGAACAGATCTCCACAGAGACGGGACCTATAATGGCTTATATTTTGCAGTAGGTTTGTGCACAGATGTGCATAGTCCACAGATTTGGGTCTATTTATTTCAACACTAAATTATTTAGATGGATTTTACTAATTCTGTTAGCTGTTTTAGGTGTCATTGATTACTGCATTTTCTTGTTGGGTTTTAGTGTATTAAATAAAGGAAAATCTACAGAAAGACAGAGCCTTTAATGAAGAAGGCCCATTTTTCACTATTCTGCACTAGCAGTTTGGTTTTCTCTTTCTCCTTGTGCACTAGTACCCCATTTCTTCCTTGTACAAGGTACCTTCTGTTAAGTGCCTCTCCTCCTAAGCCTTCTTTGCACCATGAAGCTACATATGTGAGTAGCTGGCAGAATATGTTGCTGCAGCACCCTTCTTGTGGCAAGGTGAGTGAAGTGAACCTTTAGCTTCACATAGTGGATGTTGCAATGTTCTCTATCTTGAAAGTAGTTGCAGTAGTAAAGAGTGAATTTTTGTATTAAAAACAGAAGTTGATATGTGACGTAATTTGCATTTGTCTCTGTTCTTCAGTGAAATGCTTCTTACTTGCACAGTAGTACTACTGAAGGCATCCTGTTGATTTGCAGAATATTATATTAAGATATAAACATTGGTGCTTTATCAGCTTTTGTATTTACCAGTGCTTGATGAATTATGGTTGGGTAAGTATAACAAAATGATGGTTAATATCAGACTTCCAAATTGTATCTAAGAATGAACAGGTTTAGAGAAATTTAAAGCTGAATGCAGTCACCTTGACTACTTGCCTGAGCCTTGACATCTCCCCTTATAAACTATTTGCAATCATTTTATATTCCTGTCTAGGGAGACATCAGATTCTGTAAAATGCAGTAATTGAAACCACTGAAAATTTCTTGAATATGACTAATCATTACGAGTTTTTACTGATAACTCACTGACTGCCAGCCAAGATTTTATTAATTTTAATGCAAAAACATCCACACCTATCATTTTCCCCCAGGTGTCTTCTTAGGCTGCTGCACAAATTGAATCTGACTGCTATTACTTTGCCTATAGCTGAGGATGTAAATTTCTTCAGTGAATTTTTGGATAACCTACTGAATCTAGGGGTCATACACCTTGCCTGGTGATGTTGCTGTGTATTATGCTGGCTCCTTGCCACAGCTGCCATCACACCAGGAGGGCGGCACGAGGCAGAACGTTCGTGGCTGCAGGCACCCAAGGCATGTGGCAAAGGGGATGCCCATGCTTGATGTAGAATTCAACAGTAAGGAGAATCCTGTCCAGCCAGAAGTATCTTCACCAATGATCATCAAGTATAGAGCATTTGGTGTCTTAAGAGGAGATATGCAATGAATATATTTTCCAAAAATGAGCTGAGCATTTGCTCACCCCTTATACAGTCTTGAAGGTCTTGCTGTTCTTTTTCAGTCTGAGGCAATTCAGACAAAAGCTGGATACCAACTTTTAACATGCTTTGATGATGACAGGACAAGGGAGGATGGTTTTAAACAAAACAAAAAAAAAAAAAAAAAAAAAAGAAAAAAAAAAAAAAAAAAAAAAAAAAAAAAGGAGATATAGATTAGTTGTAAGGAAGAAATTCTTTACTCAGAGGGCAGTGAGGCCCTGGCACAGCGTGCCCAGTGAAGCTGTGGATGTCCCATCCCTGAGGCACTGAGGCACTCAAGGCCAGATTGGATGAGGCCCTGGGCTACCTCATCTGATGTGTAGCAACTAGACAGTGACAGTGGGGTTGGAACCGGGTAGGCTTCCAGGTTTCTTCTAACTCCACCATTCTGTGGTTGTATGACTCTTTTCCAACATTTCAAGAGAGACATACCTGAGCAGCACAGATAAGCTTGACCAAAGTCAAAGAAATTGCATGCATACTGGCTTTGTATGTGGTTCTACACATTCAGTGAACACTCCAGTCTGCGTTTTCTGTCTTGAGTGTTAGGGAAAAGCAGAAGCGCAGCCACTGCAAACTAAGTCTATTCAAATAGCTAAGATACCAAAAAATGTGCCTACCTCTAACCCAAAAGTTGAACTTGTACCATATCCATGGCATGTTGCTCATCTACATCCATAAAGTTGAAGAAAACAAAAAAGAGTGAATCTCATGAGTCCATCATCACTCTGCCTCTCATCCTGCCTGTGTGACAATTGTTACAGAAACCGTTGAGCACAGAGTAAAGTTTGCCTCTATCTGAAGGAAATTAAATATCTCTGAAACATCTTTGGGCATGGCAGCAGCTTCAGTGCAAAACACAAACCCTGAGCATAGTTCTTCTGATGGCCATCACCCCACAGAAGTACCTGCTAAGAGGAGGTTTTTCCCCATGGCATTAATGTGATCTTGACAAAGGAGGGGGCCGTGTGTGGGGTTCTCCGGTTGTGTACCCAGAAGGTAAAGCTTCCCTATTCCAACATGGAACTCTAGTCCCTGTGCTTGTACAGCTTGGAGGAGATGGGAACGCTGTCCTCCAATGGGGTAGTGCTACTAGTTGTCTGGTTAATGTGGCTGTTTTGTTTCACCGGTGACATAGAGAAGAGCAGGTTTGTGTCAGGAAGTTTATGCAAAGCTCTAATGACGAGTGGTTGAGATGCTCACAAGCAGTTCTGCGGAGCCCCTGTGGAGTCTCAGAGCTTTTGAATCTCCAAGGTGCAGACTGTGGTGGGAACACCCCCGTGGGCTTTGTGTGGGCTCTTTAAAATCAAAGCCTCGTTGTTATCCAGACTTTCTAAATAACAAAACTCTCAACCAACCAGTGAGAAAGAATTGTCAGTTGTTTGCTAGCAGCCAAAAATAAGTAGATAAAAATACTCCAGACGGGCAGCATTTTTCCCTCTCAGGCAAAAATGCCCGGTCTGGGATGTGTGAAGGAAGAATAAAGCGTTTTCACTCTGCTTTCTGCATGTGACCCCCCTAGTGTGCCCAGGCTCAGGCTGATTTGCTCTAGGGGGAGCCACATCTGCCCTTGCTCTCCGAAATGGAGGTCATCAGGCTGCCAGGCTTTCCAGGAAAGAGGGAGTGGCCACAGAGACTGGAGTCACTGAGCATGGACCACCTGGAAAGCAGCATGCAGCTGTCACTTGTCCTACCTTTAGGCACTCTGCAGTGAGGGATGCTGAACAGGCTTTGAGCTCCCACCCGAACTCGCTTGAAGGAATGGAAGGGCAGGCAAGTAACTTGCATGTGCTGCTATAAATAAGGCAATAGCATTTCTGCATTTTTGTTGATAGTTCTCATATTTGGATCCAGATTTGAGGTATATAGGTGCCTGAGTCTGCTTAGAGACAGAGGCTGCTTGGAAAGCTCAGCCCATGACCCAGGTTCTGATCAAGAGCACTGTGCAGCTCTGATGTGCTTCTAGCCCTGGAAAATGCACAGGAAAATAAAAGGTCTCCCTGCATTAGAGAGAAAGCCTATGAATAATGCTGTCTCTAGTTGAAGACTTAAAAAAAATGCTAGTCTTGAAAAGTGAAGTTGGGAAATAACTATCTTTTATTTCAAGAAATCGGAGTCATTAAAATTACAGCTATAAAACACAGATCAGCCTGAGCCCTCTATATAAAACTTCTTGTATTTTATGCTTCCTTTTCTATTTCAGGTCTTCATTTGCCTAATTACTACTCAGAGTCTGGCAGAGATTTTCCCTGCAGCGCTCAGCTCTGCTGACTGCAGAGACCCTACCTGGCACACTGAGTTAAGTGCGTCAGCATTCTAGGTAGAAATGAATGAAAAATCAATCAGGGCAGCTGCAGTGGTAGCATATACAACTGTAACCTACTTTGTGCATGGTTTCAAACGTTTTGTTGTGTTTTTAGGCATCTTTTAACATGGTAAGTGGATTCAGAATACAATAGACATTTCTAATCAGCTGCAGAAATAATTTGCCATCTTTATTGCTTAGCTTAAGCAAACTTGCCACCCTTTCTGCTAAGTTAAATCACAGTCTCGTCTGAAATGCCAGAACCTATGGGAAGATGGTTTTTACCTTAAAAATCTATCACCAGCAGATTGCATCATACCATGAATACAGACTTAATGATAGCTTCAGTTGTTTTAACTGTATTTGTTGACTAGATCTGGAGTGGGTCTGGAAATGCAAAAGTACACTAGAATGTTTTTTGAAACACTGCTGTAGGTTGCATAGGGTCTTGCAAGGAGTTTGGTTTATGGCTGTGTGTGTATGCTTTTATTTTTTCATGCTGTATTTTTGCATAGCTTTTTCTATTGCAAGTTTAATTTCATGAAAATCCATGGTAAAAACGTCCAATCTTCATGCCTAAACAATTTCTATGTTGTCACACTTTCATCTCAGTGGGTTAAATACATTCCAGATCCCTTAAAAGATCATTGCTGTAACAAGTTGTGCAGAGCAATTCCATAAAGGGTTCCAAGAATTCACAAGTCTTTCTTTTATGTGATGCCCTTACAGTGAAGAAGATTATTTTGACTGTAAAGATGACAAGTCTATTCTTTCTGGTGCTGATTTCTGTCTGCTGGGCAGAACCTCACCCTGACAACTCAAGCCTGGACCACGAGAGGATTATTCACATCCAAGGTAAGGAAATACACGAGAAAATGCCAGTATCTTGGGGAGACGGAATGATGTGTTTAGTGATCCTTTGTTTTTATTTTGCTGCATGTTTTTAAAATACTGCTACTGTTGATCAGACCCTTTCTTTTCTGGTTCTGTTGCTTTAGTATCACTTGTAAGGAAAGTAAAAAAAAAAAAAGGTAACACTGTTTTATAGCACTTAGTCACAACCTTGCAAAGACTGGTGAGTTAGGACAGCCTGCTTTAAGATAAGGAAACAAAGCATGCATCCTAAAGTAATGCCTGCAAACGGGCTGAAACATCTTTAGTTTACTGTGGAATATGTTTGATTTTAAGAAGACTGTGATGTATAATACCTCATAGAAAATGTTTGCTGTTTATTATTTAAAAAGGTTTAGCACATCTGAGGTCATAACTGGGAAATTTAAACATCAGGAAAAATAAAAGTAGCTTACCCAGAAAGAAATGTGTCTTTCTTCATACCTTTAATTCACACGAAGTATTATAGTTCCCTTCTGCATAATCCTGCTTAGTTCATGCTTGAATCCTACAGCTTATAGCTGTAGCAGGCTCTGAGTCTGCAGTACAATGCAGCTGTTTTCTCAGTCCCAGCTTCAGTCACTGAGGGTCATCCTGTACAAGAAAAACACAGAGATTTATGCAGTAAGGACATACAGAACTAGCAGGATTTTTCCTGCCTTCATCTGTATGTTCACTGAGGGTGACTGAAATTAATCTTGCAAAATTAAGAAACATGGCACAACTTCCCCACCCCCACCCCCAAGTTTGATTCCTTTCTCACAACAGCTGGGAAATTATTTTATTTGAGCTTCTATGTAAATATGAATTACCAAGTTAGAACAGATACTAAGAAAGCCTGAACATTTAGAAGTTCCCTGGAAAGTCACAGAAGTTGAAGGCATTCACACTTACTAAAAGAGGCTGTCAAGGTCAAATCAAGAATAAAAGATTGCTGCTTTTACTCTAAGGAAGCTCACAACATGAAGGTCAAATAATGTGTATATCAAAACGAAGAGATATCACCACTGTGAGATCATGAATGTTCTCCAGGGTAAATTTCAAATTTGACACCTATGTCTAATAAATATACAGGTTGCCTTCCCTTATACAATGCAGTTTTTTATCTCTGAAATTTACTTACCATTTTGGAAGAATAAATTGTTGGAAATAATTAAACCAAATAATTTTCATTAATCTGTATGTCTCAGACTTGCTTAGTCATCAGTTTATTTTAGTTTAATTTTAAGTTTTACAGGTTTCTTAGTACTAGTCCTTCAGGCTGTGTATAGTGCAGGCTGTAAGTGTTAAATAATTCACAGATGCAAAAAGTTTGAGGATGGGCCATTCTCCCTGCCCATGAAAGCTCAACACTTCTGAGTCTCAGGAATGTTTGCCTTCAAGGAAAGCTGCTTTAAAATCAAGCCCTGTTATGAGCATTGCTGATCAGCTGATTTCATGTTCTGAAATACACAGATCAAAAGGAATTAAAGTGTTCAGAACTTGATATTGTACTATTAAGCTTTTTTTCCAATCCTCTCTGCA
The DNA here is from genome assembly GCF_002078875.1 of Numida meleagris. Classification (NCBI taxonomy): domain Eukaryota; kingdom Metazoa; phylum Chordata; class Aves; order Galliformes; family Numididae; genus Numida; species Numida meleagris. The sequence continues at coordinate 62,113,155 of NC_034438.1, forward strand.
TTGTGGAATCACATCTGACTCGAGATTCCTCTCTGCTCAGTGCTGCATTAACACACGCACTGATCTACACCTGGAAATGAGCTGCAAATCAGGGAAATCTGTGGAACACATGTGTTGCAGATTCAAACAAAAGGTATTTTATATTATATTAAGTAATGTTCAGTAGGTGAAATCCAAGAGATCCAGATCTAAACTCTTCCTGGACTGCATGCTTTGGAATGACAAAAGGTGCAGAAAAAATGTTCTGTGGTCTAAATACACAGAACAGAAAGGGATCTCCTGAGGCAATGAACTAAAATGTCTCCTATTCTCATTTTTTTACATCATATTACATCCCATAAACTATTCTTTTTAACAAGTTAGGTTTCAAATCTCATTTCTACAAGGCAATTTTTGACCCTATTCTGGCACTCTTCTAATTCAGTGTGCTTGCTTACAGCCACTGAATAGTCCTACACTTCTCCTAATATAGTTCAAATAATTATTTTTAAGATGCTAATGGGATACTGTTGTGTCTCCCCACCGCTATCAGCATGAATAAACTTTTCCAGATCCTTCCCTAAGTATATAACCTCCAGTTGCCTGCTAATGTTCGTTGTTCATCTTATACTTGTTGTTTGTATTCAAACTTCTTGAGTTTGCCCAGCTAGGATTTCATCCCAGATAAGATCTTAGGCTAGCAGCAGTATTTCTACTTTCCTGCTAAAAATCCTTTATTCTTCAGACTTTGGGTGAAATCTGCCTTCTTCCTGGCCATGCTGTAGTGCTGATTGATAGTATGGTTATTTACTAGTTGTTCTTCTTCATTCCTTCATTGCAGTTAACAAGTACAAGGTTTATATCAGTAATTCTGTTTCCTGGGCTGCATGGCCAGCAGGGCAAGGGAGGTGACTGTCCCCCTCTACTCTGCATTTGTCTGGAGTACTGTATCCAGGTCTGGCCCCCAGCATAAGAAAGATGTGAAGCCACCGAAGTGGGTCCAGAGAAGGCCACAAGGATGATCAGAGGGCTGGAGCACCTCTCCTACATAGAGAGAAAGGCTGAGGGAGCAGGGCTTGTTCAGTCTGGAGAAGAGAATGCTCTGAGGAGACTTCACTACAGCCTTCCAGTACTTGAAGGGAGCTTATAAATAGGAGGGAGACTGACTTTGTATGTGGGCAGGAAATGAAAGGAAAAGTGGCAATGGCTTTAAACTAAAAGAAGGGAGATTAAGATTAAATGTCTGGGAAACTTTTCATGCCAAAGGTGGTGAGGCACTGGAACAGGCTGCCCAGAGAAACTGTGGATGCCCCATCCCTAGAGGTGTCCAAAAACAGGTGGGATGGAGACTTGGACAACCTCATCTGGTGGGTGGAAACCCTAAAAATCTACATTTTGGATTCAGTATTAAATGCTATCATTCTTTGTTCATCTTTTTTCTGTCCTCACATATTCCAAATACCTGTTGTTCTACCTTCAGTGGTGCTAAATATGCTATGTGAAAATGTTACTTATTCAATAGCCCTCTTTACTCAATGAAGTAAAATTAATAAAAATATCTAAGATCTCAAAAATCATACTGGAGAGGGTTGACTGGCATTTTTCTAGGCCAATCATTTCTGTTTCAGGCCAAGCAGTAACATTCTCCCCTCTATTAAATCCCTACACACATAACAGCAGACACTTGTGTTCTCCATTCTGCTTTATTTTTTTATATTTCCCATATCACTTGTTTACATAAAATCCAAGAGAAAAATACATCTTGTTTTCCTGGCCATAAATATTTATTTTTGGTATCAAAATTGGTATCAAATTAATCTGACACCCTTTGGTAAACATATGTTGTGTTTTATTCCCTCTTTCTAGTGATTTGCTCAAATTATCTTTCTTCAACAACTAGTTTTCTTCAGAAGTTTTCTTAAGGTTCTGTTTACTGTTGAGGTCAGGCTAATCAGCTTGTTGACAGTTAAATTACTTTCCTTGTGTATATGTTATGTTACTCTTGTCTGGAAATATATGGTACCATTCTTTAAGTGATAGACTAGCTAATATCTCTGCCTTTGGGCTTTCCATTCCAAGTGCCAGTAGCAATGCCCATACTACAGGCTGTGAGTTTTCCCACACTTTTCTTTGAAGAGACTGTATTTTCTGAGTTCAGCTCTCCTTTTTTTGGTTTTTACTTCATACCAGTACATTCACATACTTTAAACAACATCCAGCTTTCTGAGCATCAAAGCCAACCTTACTGAAACTGGATTTCTTACTGTAGCACTTGGGAAATTTCTCTGTTGCATTCCACCTCCAGCTGTGTAGTCACTCCACACTCCAAAATGAACCCATACCTGTTAAGAAGACTTCTTCCACCACTGCACTAACATCTTTTATAGTCCTTCCCAACATGTTTTTGATCTGTGTGCACTAATGACCATTCATCTCCACTTTCTTTCACTTGGCTTTCCTTAAGACCCAATCAAAAATTGATACCATATCTGTTCCAGCTGCTGTTTCAGCACACTTCTGTAGAAATTCTCTGTCAGGAACCAGGAGATCTGGCTAGTTGCACCATTAGTGTAAAAACTCCCCTGTTTCTCAGGCTTAGCATTTGCTAACAAGAGCAAGCAGTATCCCACCAATCATTCTCTTCTTTCATTGACAAACCATTCTTTTTATAACACAGAGTTCTATCTTTCAAATGCCCATTTGTTTGAGTGGTTATTTTCTTTAACTTTTTTAAACCCATGTACACCTCTTGAACGTTGCAGTAGTTATAGATATGAAGTTTTCCCTTAAAGTTTTCTCCAATTTCTTCACTTAGAGTTTTTCTTATCAGCAATTAGTGTCTTGGTAACAGAGGACTAGAAGTAGGTGCATTGGAGAGTCCCCATCTAGAAGGTAAATTTGGAGCTGAATGTTTCCACTATGAATATCTCACAAAGACACTAGCTGTGCAGTCAAATTGGTCCATTCCAAGCAGGGATGTGGCAATGCTAGTTGTCTAGATACACATCAACCAAGACTGGGTATGCTTCGGTCTCCTCTCTGGCCAGAAATCCTCATCTTCTATTCTTGCTTCTTATGAACAGCTTGACATTCTGTTTTCCCAGTCTTTCATGGCAATAGATCATTCAATTTACCTTAGAAGTGGGTCATTAGCTTTATGAATATCGCTGTTCCTCCTGCCAGTGCAAACTCCAGTTCCTGGCTCTTCCTGTCCTTGGTGAAACAAGCCCTCAGTCTGGTTTCTCATTTACTAGCCATTTTTTCCCCCCACCTTTACCAGTATTCCATTCTACTTCATTCTTCTGACCCACTTTGTTTGTATTAATCTGTTCTTCTGTGCTTTTAATTTAGTATCAAAGAACAAGATGTATGGAATATCTATAGCTGCATTTAACACTTCTATGACTTTATGTCCTTTCCTGAAGCTTGTGGAGCATTTTATGATTTTGGTCAGGCTGCTCTATGATCCCAGACTGCTTGACCATATCATCAGATGGGCTTCACACTTTCTCCCTACTAGTTTGTCTACATACGTGTATCACTGCACTTAAGCTTTTGTGTGATAAAGGCAAATGAGAGAACTATATTTAAATGGAATGTGTTCTTCTCACTACAGTTCCACCCCAGTAAACTGTGTATGCTCTAGAGGGTACTAACTTTACGCTAAAAAATCATAATCCTAACTGATGTCATCCAGTTGATGTGAAAATGTGACAGAGGTCCCATGTGGGACAAAAGTACCTACATAAATGTACACAGCAGGAAAACAATATTAATCTCAGCATATGAATATTATAAATGACTCAGATTTTTCTCTGAAATCAAGCTCTGCAAAGGATTCTGAAACCCATGAGAAAGGAAGATGATTATTTTCAGTGCTTGGCTTTGTAGATCTCTATACTCCATTCCTTTCCTAGTTGCTGACCAATTACTCAAAGACACAGTGTACCCTTCAGCAATAACAGGATTCTTCTGGTGTGTAACTGTTCTGCAAAATAAAAAAAGTTGACTAATCTCTTGCTGTAATTGCCAACTTAATTACTTAAAGGTGGAAGGAGCCTTTAATGTATGCTTCCAGTTTGTTCAGCTTTCAGAAATACAATCAGAAAGGCTAACAGAGAGAATATAAAGTTTGGTTTAAAAAGAACCAACAACCTTTCAGTTTTTCCTTTGACTGGACTTGAATTTATGTTATATAGCACTTATTAACTGTACATATACAAGGATAAACCCATTTGCCCATCAAAAACTGTGAAAATATTTTTGTATGGACCAAGAAATTACATCAACCTGATCTGAACATAAAACTTTCTAGTATTGTCCTATTGAGGAAAAAGAAAAAAAAGGAAAAAGAAAGTTAAATCAATTAATTAACCAATAAGATAATCAGAACAAATCTTTGACCAACTTGTTCTGCATGCTGTTGGGTTTTATTCACAGCCCACTTCCTTTTCTTCAAAAAAAATCCCAGAAGCAATTGGTAGAAAGACACTACACAGATTTTCTGAACTACTCACATACCTAAGAAGAGGTTAGATACATTAGTGATTAGACATCATACATCATACAGTAACTGAGATATTGCTAAGTTTCATGCTGTGTCACTTTTCTTTTGACTTTATTCCTTTCTTCAATCTTCATGAATTGTTCCCCCTATCCATCAGTGATGCTACCTGTTATTTGTTTCCATTTTCTTGAATTTTTTTCATTAAAATTTCTCACTAATTTTGTTGTCATTTAGGACACTTTAGATTATCTCATAATCCATCGTGCAGTCTCTTCTTATAGTTGAGCTGCTTCTTTCACATCTGTACAACTTACTTTCCCCTTCATAGTGCAGCATATTGCCACGCGAAGTAGTAGAAATGTCAGCAAAAAGCAACCTCAACTTCTGCTGGCATGTTGGGTTCATTAAAGGCATTCATGTCTGCTTACTAGAGCTTATATCATAGGTACCAGTATATCTGTGTCATGAGAAACTATTACAGAAGCAGGAGGATTTACACTAAACATCAATTTAAAACTTCAGTTTGCCTTCACCTTGCTATATTAGTATAATTTCACAGATATAACATTTAAAGGTAATTCAGAAACTCCATGCTGGTTCTGTGTGGTACATTGGTTTGGTCAGTTCTCATGCCACTTCACCAACCCATGAACATTTCCTTGTATGCAGAAGAGCTATTGATGTAATGCTAACACTGTGATTTCTGCTCTGCTCTTCTGCTTCTCCTTTTGGAGCTTACGAGGATTTGTATTTGACCTAATCAATGCATTTTCAGGCTCACTTTTCAAAGTAAGATTACACTTCCAGCCTGTAAATCTCAGTGCTCTCCTCTCCTGTGATGGCAGAAAGGCATAAGGAGCCCTTTTGCTGTGAGGACAGAAGGGCATCCATGGCTCCTATTTCTTTGTGCCATTCCTGTCCTCCCACACACCGCTGAGAGGTGGTGATACCAGTACATGCTAATTGGTGACAAAATTTGCTCCTTTGCCCATCTGCTTGTCCAAAATTAGAACTAACTCAAAATTAAGACAGTAGCCACACAGTCAAGCACAGATTTAATATCAGGAAATTCATGGAGGTAGGTGCCATATGAGGCAACTCCTGACTGCAGCCTGATCTTCATTCAATTTCTTTGTCCATATTGAAGTAAATATAAACCTAGTGTATTTTAAGGTAAAAGGTGGTGGTAGTTCAGAAAATGAAGTCTGTTATTTCCCTGATTATTTTACACACTGTTAGGATTCCTAGGCAGTTCAGCTAGCGTTAATGCAGACCCTTAGAGATACTTCCTCCACTATGTTAGTAAGCACGGAAGGGTAGGATCAGTGGAAAGGTATTTTGCCTCATCTTGTCATGTCTATGCAGGAGAAACAGATTTCTTCTCTGCCATTTGTATAGTGGGTACTTTAGGTGTTTTGTTGTTTGGAAGAGTTCATCTGGACTTGTAAACTAAGATTTATCAAGCATCTCTATTATCAGTTGTATGTCAAAACATAAAAGTAACGCATAGGGAATTTTATTTTCATGTCAGTTTAGAGGTGGAGACATAGGAGTTTGTGTTTTCTTTCTCTTCGTAAAAACAACATGAAATTGATGCTTGAGCCAAATCAGAACAGCTTTTCCTAGTCGTGCAGCCAATGTACAGAGGTTTTTAGTGTTTTTTTTTGCCAAGAGCAAAAGTGAAAAGTAATTAGAAATTATTTACAAAACAAGTAGTAGGAAAATTATGTGGAAAAAAAGTGCATGTGATTCTTCCTAATGTTTTTCCCTTAAGATTCTTTGAGTAATGCATGTGTACATATGTGTTTATATCAGTACTGCAGTTAACTTAATGGTTTGTTAACAGGGTGGAACATCTAAGCAATTCGTGATTTTTAACTGACAAAACAGTCTAAAAATCCTTTTTTTCTCTCTCTATTGCTTCCCTGTCAGTTATTCCATTAAAATATGGGAATAATCAAGTTTTGTACAAGGGTCAGCACAAGATTCTGGGTAGTTCTGATGGATAATGTGGATGAAGCTCTTTGCCAAGGGCCGCAGAATGACTCATTCTCCCTGCCCTACACTGTGTTCCTTCCAAACCTGGCTTGTTATTATTCTTGAGCACTAAAGCTAGTCAAAAGTAAACAAAACAAAAGAAAACATCTGGGTATGTGTCCAGCAGTAAAATATACAACAAAACCAATAGGCCAGCCCGTAAGAGCAAGTCCATTTAGAGTCCTTGAAATGGAAACCATGCTGAAGTCAAGGTAAGGCATATACAGAGTGACAGCAACAAGAATCACAGAATCATAGAATCACAGGACTATGGAATCAGAAAGTCATAGAATGACTTGTGTTGGAAGGGTCCTTAAAACCCACTCAGCTCCGACCCCCTGCCATGGGCAGGTTGCCCCCCAGAGATGAGGCTGCCCAGGGCCCCATCCAACCTGGCCCTGAGCACCTCCAGGGATGGGGCACCCACAGCTTCTCTGAACAGCTGTGCCAGGACCTCACCACCCTCTGAGTGAAAAATTCTAATCTAATCCTAACTTCTAATCAGAATTCTCATTTCTTTTAGTTTAAAGCCATTCTCCCTTATCCTGTCACTATCAAATAGTGTAAAAAGTCAGTCTCCATTCTGATTAGAACCTCCCTTTAGGTACTGGAAGACTGTAACAAGATCTCTTTGAAGTATTCTTTTCTCCAAACTGAAGCCCAGATCCCTCAGCCTTCAGCAGCTCCTCCTCTTTCTTGTGCTGGCAGACTCAGATCTGGTTGCTGTACTCCATGTTGGGACTCACGAGGGCAGAGCAGAGGGGGATAATCCTCTCTGTCTCCCCGCTGGCCACCCCTCTGTTGATGCAGTCCAGAATAGTGTTTGTCTTCTGGGCTACAAGCGCACACAGCTTGATCATGTCCAGCTTTTCATCCACCAGGACCCCCAAGTCCTTTTCAGCATGACTGTTCTCAAGGAGTTCTTCTTCCAGTCTTCATACATATCTGGGATCGCCCTGAACCAAATGGCTTTGCTGTACCTCATTTCATTCTGATGGGCCCACTTCTCAACCCTGTTCATGTTCCTTTGGATGGCATCCTTTCCATTGTATCAACTGCACCACTCAGCTTGGTGTTGTCTGAAAACTTGCTGGGGAACAGTGAGAACAGCAGTGCAAAATGCATAACAGTCAAACACAGGAGAGAGGGAGGTGGAAAACAAAACAGACTTCTTGTGACAAAGCATGAGGGACTGTTATCAAAGAGAATAACACACTTTTGTTTCCTTGTGGTGACACCTCATGAGGACCTCTTGCTGGATCCTTTCTTAAACAAAATAGGGCTGATATTTACTTACAAGCAAATCAAAACCCAGAACTGATAGTAAGGAAGCAGCAGTGGAACACAAATTAATCTCCAGTGGTGGCTGGTTCTGTAACAGTGAAGCTATTGCCTCTTTTAGGAGGTATGTGGAAAGGTAAAAACCCCATCTAGCAAACTTTTCTTGTCCTAGTTCTGGAGCTGAGACTAGAACCAACAGTCAGGCTGTTGCCATTTCTGCTCCCAAGGAGAAGGAGCTGCCCAGCATGTTCTTCACCATTCGTTCACCATCTAATATGCTTGTGTGGCTGTGCAGAAGGTCTGTCTCATCTGTAGAAAGGATCCAAACTGTCCTGATGAAGGCAATTGCTAAACAAGGTGTTATCTGTGATTTGCAGACTTTATAGTTGTCCTTCCATGCAGCTCACAATTTCTCTGATGGGACTTCTGAAGAAAGCAGTTCTGGGGAAAAGGAAGTATCCTTCTAGCAATGTGCTGGACTCTCACACGTCCCTGATATGTGGAGCACAGCGCTTACCCACCTCCCAGCTTCAGGTCTCTGCCTCATTACGGGTTGCTGCTCACTGCATTACAGTGCCTCAGGACACAGGGCTGAGAGAAGCCATGCTCCCCTTCCTATTCCTGGAACTTCCTGGCATCCAAGCTCTGGCACCAGCTGAGCCAAGGGCCAGAGGGCAGGTGGGCAGCAGCCAGGAGAGGCATGGGGTCAGCTGGGATGCCGACAGAGGTGACAGTGCTCTGGGCAGTCCTCCAGCCCTGCTGGCATGGCTGAGCAGTTGTTAGAAAGCGTGAGCGCTAACAGCCTGACTCAGACTCTCCTTCTAACCCTGTCCTTTCTGCTAATATTTATTAGCTTGCCTATTTCAGTATTAAAGTCATAACATAGCTGAGCTCTGATTCAGATTTCTCAGCAATAACCACCCAAAAACATAACATTTCCCCTCCCAAGGTAGACAGAAGTATGTGGGACTTCTTTGTCCTTCATGGAAACAGGGAAGGCAACAGAGAAGCTATCCTGGCTGCATTTCCATCCTTCCTTCTCCTCTTCCTATGAAAACAGGGCTGGCAACACTCTCTGTCGTGTCCTGCCTGAGGTCACCTCTCTCCTCAGATGCACCCCTTTGCTTGCCAGAGCACCCCATGCCCTGTTCACATCAACAAGAATGCCATGTCCATAGAATGGTGTGGGACCCTACAGCAGTGTTTTTCACTAGGAGGGTCTCCTGTCTTACTGACCCAGCTTGCAGCACCCAAGTTTGCTCAGTCTGTAGGCACTCTGGCTGGTTTGTCCCATGCAGGTAATAGTGATGCTTTTGGCACACCATATCCTAGTCTAGTGGTGCTCCTCAGAGATCAGTACTGTGACCAGCCCTGTTTTATATCTTTATTAATGGTCTGGACAAGGGAACAGAGTGCACCCTCAGTAAATTTGCAGATGACACCAAGGTGGGAGGAAGTGTCAATCTGCCTGATGGTCCTAGGGCCCTACTGAGGGACCTGAACAGGATGGATAGCTGGGCTGAGGCCAATTGCATGAGGTTCAACAAGGCTGAGTGCCAGGTCCTGCACTTTGGTCACAAAAACCCAATGCAATGCTAAAGGCTCGGGGCAGAGTGTCTGGTAGGCTGTGTGGTAGGAAAGGATCTGGGGGTATTAGTTGATAGCTGGTTAAACATGAGCCCACAGTGTGCCCAGGTGGCCAAGAAGGCCAATGGCATCCTGGTTTGTATCAGAAGTAGTGTATCCAGCAGGAGCAGGGAGGTAATCATCCTATAGAGCTGGAAATCCCACTCCTCAGCTGTCTCACTGACATACTGAAGAGATGCAGGGAATTGCAGTGTCCTTCTTTGTAATCAGCTGCACACAGTGAGGTTGGTAATTCTCTTCTAGCAAGTGTAGTGTTTCTGATTCACTGCCAGTTTCAGCCAGTGTCTTTGGTGATAGAGGACAGCAATATCTACAGAAGCACAGAGCTTGCTTAATCAATGTCACATGAGAGGAGAAGTAAGAGTTACTGAAAGAAGGAAATATTCAAACATGTGAGTAGTTGAGCGAGCTGCCAACATCAAACTTGTGCATTTCAGGTCTTTCCCAAGGCAGCACAGCCTATCAAAGAAGCCCCAAACACATATGGTTAGGAGTGAGCACTTGCTCTGGATGACTGTCCTAAACACAGTGACTGCACAGAGCATCAGCAGCAGTGACCTACAGAGAGAAAAGGGAGCAGAGAATCTGGGGTAAGAATGAGGAGGAAGGGACCTGCCAGTTCAGTGTGGGTTGGTGTGGGAAGTCAGACCAAGACATCAAAAATAAAGTATTGATAATTAGAAGGATATTGGGAAAAAGAGATGGGGAAAAAGATTGAGATTGCCAGGAATTAGGGTAATAAAGGAAAAGATTTTACCGATTTGAAGATAAATTTGGACATCCTGACATTAGTGGAAGTATGTCAGAAGAGAAACTCAACATATAGAATAAAATGCGCATGAAAAATGAGCCATTTTAGAATTACACAGGCAGTTTTCATGTCAATATAAAAAATGCTGTTTGTCACCAGAACAGTTTTCCTGTTTCATGAGAATGGTTTGCTGGATGCCATATCCTGAGGGTCTTAGCATGCTGCCACCTGCACAGAAAAACTGAATTGTGGAAGAAAGGGCAGCACTGATGACAGCTCTGGAACAACCCACACGCAAATACAGGCACTTGTACGGAGCAGTTTATGGATGATGGCATTCATACAGCAGCCATATAATCCTACCAATATATAATATATGTATGTAACCAGTTCATATGCCCTACTGCATAGGTTCAAATGGTTGCAAGGAACAGATCCCGCATACTTAGAGTACAGATAATGTTTGTTACAGCGTTGGTCACATTCATTCTCTAAAAGGTGGAATGCAGACTAATTCTCCTTTTTGTTTTTCTCCTTGAATCCTAGAAGAAAATGGACCTCGCCTACTTGTGGTAGCAGAACAAGCTAAGATCTTCTCTCAGCGGGGCGGCAACGTCACACTGCCTTGTAAATTTTACCATGAACACACATCAGCAGCTGGCTCAGGAACCCACAAAATCCGGGTCAAGTGGACCAAACTCACCTCAGATTACCTCAAAGAAGTGGACGTCTTTGTTGCAATGGGACACCACAAAAAGAGCTACGGAAAGTATCAGGGCAGGGTGTTTCTGAGGGAAAGCAGTGAGAATGATGCCTCTCTTATAATCACAAATATAATGCTGGAGGATTATGGGAGATACAAGTGCGAAGTGATTGAAGGATTAGAGGATGACACGGCAGTGGTAGCTCTGAATTTGGAAGGTAGGTAACACCTGAATTATACTTAAATTTAGATTTGCACAGCGTTAAGGAATACCTGCTTTTCCTCCTCATGCTGCTGGTATTGTGCTATCTGCGATAACAGCAATCTGAGAAGTGGAATTCATGGCGCCCTGGGGATCTTGGCCTGACAGCCTCTAGCAGCTATCATAAATTAGAAGAACATTAGGACTTTTATAACTTAGCCCACGGCATCGTCTGCTCCCAGTGAGCCCCGTTGCAAAGGGAGCCAAAAAAGAATGACCAAACACAGTATGAAGTACTCCATATGTTTTTAATTTGGTCCCTTCATTTTATAGAAATTGCTGTGTGTTTTTGCAGTACACTTAGTCAAAATTATATTAAGCATTCTCATAAAAGCCGTTTTGCAGAATTTGGGAACATTTTAGATTATCAAGAAGATAAAAATCTTCTTGCAAACAGGGAAAATCTCCAAGTAATTTTACAGAGACAATAGTTTTGTTTATTTCAAGCCTTATAATTACATGGAGTAAATCTCTATATTGCCTACCAAGATAACTCCTACACTGGGACTCTTGTAGTCATTTCCTTCAGCAATATTTTAGTAAACAATACAGTAGAAAGCATTAGTAAAATTATTGAAATGGATTTTAAAAGGACAAAATATTCATCTTTCCTTTACTTTTATGAAATTTAGATTATTTTTATGAGTTTTTATGCATGTAAATCAGTATCTGGCCTTTTCCCCAAAACCCGGTATTATTCTCAACTTTAAACTAAGAGTTACATGAAGATATCTCTCTTTCCCCTTACCTTTATACCTGCCAGCAAGTGTGTTCTAGGAGGAACTCTGCAGAAGCCACATTATCTGTTAGTTGAGGGGGGGAAGAAGAAGAAAAATGGAAAAGAAAAGAGAATAAAGAAAAAATCACCTCATGATAAAACTGCAAATGCAGTTATTGACTATGCCATGTGATGCAGATAAGACCCAGGCAACACGTTCCTGACCTCAGCATGCCTCAGCTCCCCTTGTGATATCTTGCAGGAGCAAAATATATATATATTATATATAATATCCAAATATGGAGCTCATTCCTGGGTTGCAAGGTGGGATGTAGCATTGCTCAATAATCCTGCAAAATGGCATGTGATGATATTCTTCTGACAGACTCCATATCTCCTAAATACATGCCTCTGACAGACTTAGAGGTTGTCCAGATAAATAACTGTACTACTTGATCTCACATACTGATATTTCCCAGCACTTCATGACATTATGACAATTCTGCTAGTGTAAAATGGTCAGAGCCAGCGTAAAATCTTCATCACACAGCTCATCTGGACCAGGTACCCTTCTGGTGCCACTAGCATTGTGCCTTTGAAGTAAATGTTCATTTGCTTTCTGCTATTAGAAGCAATGAGATCCCAGTACAAATACTTCCAGCTGCGACAGGAGAGTTTGAAAAGGGGAGACGACTAACAGCTGCAGTAACAGTAAGAATTCTTGCCTGGAGCTTGGTACAAATCCTTGTGCACTTGCAGAGACTAGTATTTGGAAGGCAATATTGAACTGATATTAGAGTAAGAAGACAATGAGATCTATCTTTTCTGCCTTGCCTGTTTAGTGATAGAGCATCAGCTTACTGGATAGAAGATCTAGGTTCCACCTCCTGACAGACACCTTCAGCCTGCTGCTGTTTCTCTAAGCAGCTTCTGCCTTTGAAGTATGCCAACTCCAGTCCATCCTCTCCAGCACCATCACTCCGCCCTGTTTCCCTTCCTTGAATTCAAAGTAAAGAAATTCATTGGATAGGAGGGGAATAAAGTACAATATGTCCTTAACAAGACTGTTACAATCTCTGATCAAAGGAAAGTTTACACATTTTAATATATGGAACAGTGTTTTCTTTTAATTATTTTTGTCAGTCAAGGGTGTCAAGCTGTTCATATCTGACATTAAAGAGTGAAGTTGCCCAGGGAGATGGAAAAAAATCATTTGTGAAACCTCATGGTAAAAGTTAACCTTTCAAGAAGTGAGATAAAATTATTGAGTGTGCTGGTTTAGAAAAAAAACAGCTTAGCTCCAACTAGGGTAACTAAATCCAGTGATTCTGGGTCTAAGTTTCACTGAGGATTCATTCTAAAACAATAACAATTAAAGTGCACATATATTTACAATGGATATGCAGACATAAGTAATTGATGGAGTGTGTTCATCTCTTTCTGTGCCCCTGCACTCATCCTGTCATCTCATCTGTAACTTTATTCAGTGTCCACCTTTATTGCTGTTTCATGCATTCGTGCAATGCAGATCAGGATTTCTTAAAAAAAATCAGTCTCTTTGGACAAAAGTAAAAATGTTACTCCACACTAACATTCTGCATCTGCTACATGTAATAAGGTTAATCTCACAGGAGGAAGGATTTGCATCGGTAGCATGATGTCCTGAGATGGTGGCCCTAAGGATGTTAACTGGCAGCAAGACAAAACCATTTATATCCAGCAATGCCTGCTAGCAGTACAAAACAACTGGTCACTCCAGTGTGAGTTCACTGTACAAATGGCATAGATTTGCCTGAGCAAAATCATGTTAATTTATCAGTATGAAAATAATTGACCTCTACCTCAGTGGACCTTTTTTCTTCCCTGAAAGTGGTAGTGTTATATTCTTGTTAGACTTAAAGGCCTCCTAGGATTGTGATTAAATAAGCTACTCATAACTGAATATTTTTAGGTTTTTTTTTAAAGGCAGAATTAGGCTCTGTTACGTATCTTACACATGTTTTGCATGTTCTCTTTGCTACTATGGAAGTGAAGAACTGTGCCAATCTTCCCCTTTTTTCTTTCTTTCTTTCTTTTCTTTCTTTCTTTCCTTTTCTCTTTTTCTTTTTCTTCTTCTTTTCCCTTTTCTTTTTCTCTCTTTCTTTCTTTCTCTCTTTCCTTTCTTTCTTTCTTTTTACCTTTCTTTCTTCCTTTCTTTCTTTTTTCCTTTCTTTCTTTCTTTCTTTCTTTCTCTCTTTCTTTCTTCCTTTTCTTCCTCTCTTCCTTCCTTCCTTCCTTCCTTCCTTTCTTTCAAAGGGAACTTTTAAAAACTCTTTAGCCTTGTCATCATTAGCATCTCGCATTTGCCCTTAAATGCATAGTCTAAGAATGTGACTGTTGGGCTGGGCATGGTAGCTGGAAGAAGTGGCAGGAACTGTAGATAGTGGGGGACATATTTTATGCTGACCTTGTCACCAAAGCCATTTTCTCACTGAACTGGCCATGCCATGTTCCTGTACATAAAATAAAGATTATGAGCTTTGCATTATTTTACAGGTGTCATGAAAGTCAAAAGCTTAACAAATTAAAAGGCCCTCAGTGGCAGATAGATACAGTTGCCTGAGTCATAAGCAAAGAAAGAATTCTCAGCTTACAGTAAATTTTCTTTACGTTGGCGTTTTCTACACTACATTTTATGTTCATGCTTTACTGTTTTCATATCTTATGAGCACAAGGCACTGCAGTGAATCTCCCCATGCCATGTTTAATCTGCTTTGGCTCCCCAGGCAGGTGAAGCCACCAGCAGTGCCCATTGCTTACACTGCTCTGGCACAAGTCAGGTGCCCTGTTTCTTCGTGACACTGAGATTCATGGGCCAGGTAGCAGAGAAAGTGGAATAATGCTAGGCTGTCAAAGGCAGCCTTACAGTACAGTCTATAAAATAAATATTTTCTACACTGAACAGTACCAGAAATATGCAGATCTAAATAAAGCTATTGAAAGTATCTGTGGACTGTGCTTCTCAGTTGGAGGCAACCCTTAAATGGCTTCACATGAACCCCAAACCAGCAGCTTTTATGACCTTGCTTGGAGGTACATTAGCTTCCATGATAGAGTGAGAAAAAGATCAGGCTTCTCTTTCAAAAACATTCCTCATAGTTCAAAAACAGAGTAAATAAATCCAAAAGGTCCAAGAAATAAGTTCTTCCAAATTGTCACAGTAATCATTTCTAATCTAGTCTTATTTTCTAATTAGATTTAGCCTAATAATATCTTATCTATTTCTTCTGCATGCTGTTGTTACACTCATCCACCAAAAGCTATTTAAAATATTCTTTGCATAATAATTTGTTGATCTGTCTATTATAAGACTGATCATATAAGGCATGCTATTTGTGAGTGCTTATAATACAACAAGATTTTTTGTAAAAGACAACAGCAGTTTGGCAAGATGAAGTTACTTCTGCATCAGGGTAACAGCTCTTTACAAATACACTTGTACTGTTTTCACTGCGAGAAATAGCACTTCAAGGATACAGTGAAGTAAAAGTTCAAAATAGAGAAACAAAACTTTATCTGGAAACGATGACTTGAAAGGAAGATGCTAAAAGACTTAGGACTGATTAGCCCTAGGGGAAGAGAGAAAAACAAGTCTTCAAATTTTGATAAAAGCTGTAGAGGTGTAAGGGAATAGTCTGCCCTTGGGCCAGGCATGTCTAGTCTGTATGCCTGTATCGGTCAGAAACAAGCAATCACAGTGACAGCTTGGTTATGGGCACTGTGGGGCAGATGGATCCATCCCACAGTGATGGATGGATGGATGGATGGATGGATGGATGGATGGATGGATGGATGGATGGATGGATGGCCGGCCCCAGATTCAGGTGGAGGATACTATCTGGCAGCCCACTCATCCAACCAGTGCTGAGTAATCAGACAAATGGAGAAATGGCGGTGGAATCTGAAGGAAAATCAAAGACTTACCACTTTTCACAGAATCTTAGAAATCCAACATGGAAAATTTTGTCTTCAAGTGTATGAACCTGCCAACATAAAACTTTATCCTACAGTACAGCATATAGCAAACCCTACTTTAACTGATGTTTACTCTGGCTACAAGAAAATTGCTTTTCTGTTTAGGCTAGAACTCAAGGAAGCCAATTTCTTTATTCTGCCAGTAAAAAGTCCTATTTTTTTCCATATGTGTTAACATAAATTTTCTTTTATCTGTAAATGCTTTTAATATTGCTAATTGCACATGGTGCTAGCTTAATAGGCACCCATAAATTGTTACAGGAATTGAGCCTTCTAGGTTTATTTACTACTCTATTGTCTTGGATAACCATTACAGCTCCTTGCATTCTGAATGTACCTGCAGTGACTGGGTAACTACAAAGTAAATGCACTGAGTTTTAGGGATTACCTGCATGTAGGGACGCACATGTATTACGACTTGTCCAGTCCTTAACAGATCAGAACTGAGCTCTGCTTCTCTGATTATTCTCCACTTATTTTCATTAACTGAACATTTGATTCTCATAAGCCAGACATAAATTCTCTCTCTCTCTCTCTCAAAAAAAAAAAAAAAAAAAAAAGAATTTTCCTTAATCAGGGTGAATGGTGGCAGTAAACACTTCTGCATAAAAGCGTTTATAATGTTGCTTTCCGAGACAGTTTCATTTGTCCCTCTCTCTCCCTTCTCTTGGATTCTTTTTCATAAACTGTAAGCACAGTAGCAGAGCAGAGTTGTACATTTGTAAAATTGAATGTAAGGCCTTAAGAGAAATACTGATGTACATATGGGAGGGATATGTTATATTTTCCCATCTTCTGTTTTGATCCAAATCCTGGTTCCATTATTTTTAGGACAATGGTTGCATAGCTACAAGTGCATACAGCAAGCCTTTCAGTGACAGATTTACTCTCCAGTGAACCAATGTTTCTCAGGTTCTTCCTGAGCAGCAGGTTGTCCTTCCCCAGGGCACAAGCCCAGTTTCAAAGAACTGTGTGTTTGGAAATCTATGCTGTAGGTTAATACTGCCCTCTCAGGCTCCACTAGAGTCTCAGCAGCTTCCTTGGGGCAAGGAGCTGGACCAACAAGATCAAGCTAAGGCTTTTCATCTCAGTCTTCCCGCAACGGGGAGAGGGAACTGCAGTTCTCTAGGTTTTAAGCAGGCTCCCACCAATCCTCTGCCTACACAGATGCAGTTTTTGGTAGATTGCTATAAGTGCCTGGTTGCACACAGGTGCCATTGCTGTGAAGCCTGCCATCAAGACATGATACAGAAAATGTGGAGGGATTCACAACTTTTTTCACACTCAGCTGGAGTGAAGTCCAGACATGAAAAAACATAAAAGGCCACAGCCAGTGTTTGGAAGAGGAAGACCATTCTCTCTCTGTGAAAGAAAATCTGGAGCCTTAATGTGAGAGAAAATAATAATAATAATAATAATTTCTGGCCATTTGAGGCTGGGAGTTCTCTTCCTCCATTTCCTAAACTGACTTTGTTAACATTTGGAAATATGCGTTTTGTCTGGTGGCAAAACACAGGATTGGAGTCAAGAGTTTTGAGTCAGTCTTTAGTTTGGGAATAGAGTCAAGCCTCCAGACAGCTTTTGTCCATTCAGGAACAGATGGGATGGATTATCTTTTGACATGCTGTAAGATCCAAGACTGAAGAAGACGCTGTGCAATTAACTGAAGTTCAGAACTGCTAAGTTGTACCAAAAGAAAGACAAATAGTAATCCTAGCTATGAATTTACTGTTAGGCTTGATAGGAAAATGAAGGGGAAAAAATAATATGAGCAAAGATGCAAGATGATGCAAAGCTTCACAAAACACATATTCAGTCAGTTTTGCTATACAAAATCACCATTGGCCACCCCCAACTGCAGGGTGAAATTAGTGTTAATCAGTTGCAGACATGTACTGCAGATGAACTCAAACAGAAATCAGCTTCTATGCAGTCTTTCCCAAATGTAGCTCAAAGCTAATATTACAATTTTCTGCATATTTATGTTATTAAAAAATTATGTCTCAAACTGTTAAACGCAAGTACATTGGTAACAAATTAACATATACATTTAACAATCTAAAAAAAGTGATTTTGGAAACCTTAAGGGATCAAATCTGTTTCAGCAGTTTCCGGTGAAGCATTTCTCAGTCTTTAAAATTATTTAAGTTTAGCTCTTCAGTTTCTCATGTCCACCTCTGGGCCAGAAAATAATGAAATAGCTACAGCTTCGTGTTTATTAAGTTATAGTTAGCAGCACACGATGTGTTACATTTCACTCGTGCTTTATAGTTCAGGACAACTAATCACTGAAAAACCCTTTAAGAAAGGATTTACGAAGGGAAGAAGGTCAGCAGAACCTCTAGTTAATTGCTGAGAGAGAACAAAATCTTGTTTATTATTCCCTTGCCAAGTTTACATTTGTATGCTTTATTTTCTTGGATCAAGTCACTGAGGTTTAGTAATAACAAAGATTTTATTTAACAAAAATAACACTATTTGGATGATAAATGAGGGAGGGAGAGGACGAAAAGGAAGAGAATGTTAAGATACCAGTGGAATAGACACCAAAGTGGGCTGACTGCTCAAGAAGAAGAATGACTTCATTGAATGCGGACTGTCTTGCATGACTGTAATATAATTTCAGTACCCTATGCTCCGTACATTGCCCTGGAGACAAGGAACTTCTTGCAGGGAAAATTCATCAGCAGGGAGAAAATAAAAAGAAAGATGGATGTCTGTACTGGCTTCAAGTTTTTTGCTCATTCCATAATGTGTTATCTTGTCTTCAGCCTCTCGGCATCCCACAGCAACTAGTTCTGCAGAGATGTTTGAGAATAAGCTCTCTGAGCTGGATCTTACCGGTTGCTGTTTTATTTCATCTCATTATGAAGACTGGGCTGAAGCCAACCATAAAATTTAGATCTGGTTAAATTTCTAAACCTTGCCAAAGTTACAGTGGTCTGATCCAAACTTTTGTTTTATGTCTCTCTCTTCTTTGTACACTCTTTTATCAGAGCCACATGAGGAGGTGGTTCTTCAGCATTTTATTCAACATCTTTTATGCTTTCAAATGTAATTTTTAACTACAGATCTTTTTGACAGAATCTCAGAATTGTAGAGGGTTTAAGGGACCTCTGGAGATCATCGAGTCCAACCCCCTGCTAAAGTAGGTTCCTTATAGCGGGTCACCCAGGAAAGGGTCCAGACAGGTCTTGAACATCTCCAGAGAAAGAGACTCCACAACCTCCCTAGGCAGCCTGTCCCAGTGCTCTGTCACTCTCACAGAGAAAATTTATGAAACAAACAAATATACAATGAAAAGATCTGTGACAGAAAGGTGATGACTTTGAATGTTGCTGCTGAAACAGCTCTGGAGTTGTCCCCCAATTTACCATCTCGACATGGATGTTCCCTGTTCCAAGGTCTCTCTACCTTATCTTTCTGCAGCTGTTCAGCACTGGTGAGCAACACAGATCATCATCTCTCTCTGAGGAAATGTGTCTGGTGCTAAAGAAACCCTATTCCCTGGTGCTCTCTATGAGGAGCTTTTCCTTCTTCAGTGGTGAGAAACTGCCAAAAAGCAGCTGGGGTGTATCATAAATGTCTCCTGAAAACAACACACCATATCATGGAAATTTTAAGGAGTGGGTAGATGTAGTACTTAGGGACATGGTTTAGTGGGCAGTATTGGTGGTAGGTGGACAGTTGGCCTAGGTGATCTTAGAGGTCTTTTACAACCTTAATGATTCTGTGATTTTGTGACTCTAACATATCATGGAGTTAGCCTTTATTTCTCCTTCTAACAACTGTAAATGCTGCTTCTCCTTCTACTGTTCTTTCAGTGTTGAATAGTTACAACCCCTTCTAGGGCTGGTGACCCCCCAACTCACCTCTTTCTGCCATTTCAGGTGTTGTATTCCCCTATTCTCCACGTCTGGGTCGTTACAACCTGAACTTCCATGAGGCTCAGCAAGCCTGCCTGGACCAGGACTCCATCATTGCCTCCTTCGACCAGCTTTACGAGGCCTGGCGGTCAGGGCTGGACTGGTGCAATGCTGGCTGGCTTAGCGATGGCTCAGTGCAGTACCCCATCACCAAGCCCAGGGAGCCCTGTGGGGGGAAGAATACGGTGCCCGGTGTCCGAAACTATGGCTTCTGGGATAAAGAGAAGAGCCGATATGATGTTTTCTGTTTTACTTCAAACTTCAATGGTAAGAACCTGGTTTGCTTCTACCCTGCAAGGGGCTGTTCCCACGCTTTGAAAAGAAGGTGATGCCAACGGCACCAGAGGCCAGCAGGTGGCACTTGGCTGGCCAAAGTTTTTTTTCCCTTAGCTTTGGGAAATGTTACTGATGGACTTTAAAAGATGTGTAACCATAGTAATGTTGTCTGTGCCATGTGTTTATGTAGATTATTTTCAAAACTTGGAGTTTATATTGGTAATACTTTCTAATATCTCCAAGTTCACCCCGTTAAACATGCCTTTTATAATTTTTGTTTCAGTTAAGATGATGAAGAAACTAGCAATTCCTTTACTTGATATTTTCTGTTGAATTCAAGTATAATTATGATGTTTTACAACATCCATGTCACCAGAACAAAATTCTGATTGCCACTTCATCTCTACTGTTGCCTCAAGCAGCTCCAGCTCACACAAGTCTAATATGACAAATATTTCTTATCAGCAAAGCTTTTTCTAGCTTATATAACTAATAATTCAGATTTCTAATCTTAGCACACTGTAAAACCGAGACATTCCCTCTTACTCTGAGCTTGGTCTGCCCTAGAGCTTATTTCAATGACTGCAAAATTTCAGCTCTTAGATTTTATTTTAGCTGTGAAATGAGCTGATCTGTTGATCTCAGATTGCTATCATTTAAGGTTTAATCTAATGGCTGGAAAGGATTTAAAAGGCACGGCTGTGAATGAAAGGAGCACTGCAAGTTAGAAGTGCAAAAGGAGCCCACAGTCCTCTACAGCACAGTGCTCATGGGTAGTTCCTGTGTGACTTCACACGTGTTTGGCATTCAGCCCAATCGGGCCAAGGAGCATGGCCTTTTTTGTTTATGCTCAGATTGCTTATCCTCACTGAAACATTTTTCCCCTACAGCATACATAAAAATAAACATAAGCCTTGTTCTCAGAAGATATGCTTTAATGCTATCCTGTCCCACCCTCTCAAAAAAAAAAAAACCAAACAAATTCTCAAACCAATAATATAAAAAATTAGGTGGGATGCAGTCTGAAACAAATGCTTTTGTGATTTTTATCGTGCTACATAATTCCATGAAATGTTGGCTCATTTTTCTCTCATTCCATTTAAGCAAGGCAAAATTGTATATGAGCTCATCATATGCTGATTTAAATCTATAGCAAAAAAAAAAAAGCGCTGAGGAATAAGATAAACAAAGGAAAAAATTAAAATTGATAGCTGCGCTATTTAAAGTGCTGATAGCATAAACTCTTGAGTTCACTGGTCATTAAAGACCACCACTTTCCATACTAGCAGCTGGACAGTATCTCTCAAGGAAAGAGAAAAAAAACATTTCTGAAAAAAAAATAAAAAAGAAGGAAGTACCGACAGACAAATACTGTCTGTACACTGATACTGCAAGAGAAAGAAGGAGAAAGAGGACTGAAGTAAGAGGAGGATATGGCATAGAGGTGGCAGAGAAGTGAAAGAGAAGGCATTGGTATTGATCTCATGCTTGGTGACTCTTTTAAAATGACCTGCAAGATAGAATACCACACAGCAACAATGTGATGTGAAGAGAACAGCACCACTTTTCCCAGGTCCCTTCAGCTCACCACTATATAAGTCTATCGAAGTGTCAGCAGAAAATCTGGACATATCCTCCTGTGTCCCTTCTATGTTCTCCACTGTTCATATTCCAAGCACAGGTAAATATCCACAATAATCGCAGCAATGTCCCCAAAATTCCAGCATCTTATTTGCAGCTTAACACCTTGGATAGCTTATGTGTGCTTAACAGTGTTATTAGTGTTCTCACTGTAAAAGGAAAAGTCTTATAATAACCTGGTTTGCCACCAGGTTAAAACTGCCAGAGATAGTGGCTATGGGCACAGAGCTATTTCTGCAACACCCAATATTGATTCTCTCAGCTCAGGAACAGCCAAGGAAAATGAGAAGTGGTCAGGACACCAGCAGTGGCAGTGACGGCTGGAGTCTCCTGATGGTGTAAAACAGAGAAGCCTTCAGCTCTATGTGAGGGAGCTGGAAACGCTCCAGGGGCCTCAGGATAGGAGGCATGCAATGCTAGCTTGAAAAAAAATCACAGCTCAAAGAGCGTCAGTTGTGTGAGCTGCTGTAACAGGGAAGCATGAGCTTTAGTTTGGGTTCTTTCTAGAGAAAGACACCCCTAAATACCTTATGATCTCAGGGGAGATAGGAAAAAAAGGCTCAATTTTAAGGAGTTGAGGCTTAGCTTTAACCTGGATAATAAACATACGTAATGGCAAAATTATGTTCAGATATTAAGGTGAAAAATGGAAACATAATCATCAGTACAGTTAGTTCCAATCCAGATTCAGTGTTTTCACTCAGGATCTATGGGACCTCTCTTTGGTGAACACCAAGAAGTACTTTCATTCTGTTAGCAAAGAATTATGTACTCATTCCTCTTAACTGTACAGGAAAATTGTTTCAGCAAAGTTCTTCTGCAATGCAATATACCGTACTCTTATTACTTTACAAAATTACCTTCTACAGTGTCTTTTCTTGGAGTAGTTTAAATACATTACTTGAGAATTCTGTTCTGCCCATGTAACTCCTTACTTTGGCTGGTTCATAGAGGAACATTTTGTTTTGGCCAAGCAGGCAAAACCAAAAACCCCAAAAGTTAATGCACACTTTTTGAAAATAGTAGTACAAGTAATTTATTGGTTTATAAGAATATATAGCAATGAATTTCATAAAACTGTACAAAGATTAACGTAATCCCACCTATGTACTTACTATTCAGAGCACAAGAATAAGACAAGCTGTGCAAGAAAGATGAAACTCAGTCCTCTTTTGTATAAATATTGCTGGAGAAATTCATGTCCCACGGACACCACATGTCATGGGACAAAGAACATATATAGCTGAAGGGTTATTCTTTGCCTAATTTCAAAGGCTTTCTGAAGGGGGCAGTGAGCCTCTCAAAAAAAAAAAATAAATAAATGGGAATCCCTGACTCTGGGAAGTGTTAGGCAAGCTAAATCACAGAATCACAGAATCACAGAGTTGTAGGGATTGAAAGAGACCTCTGTAGATCGCTGAGTCCAACCCCCCTGCTATAGCAGGTTCCCTACAAGAGGTTGCATGGGAAAGTGTCCAGGAGGGTTCCTCTAAAATTGAACACAAAAAAAAGAGGTCTAAGTACAGCTTGTATCATACTTCCAGCTCATTAATGTGCATTTTTTTATGTACTTTGTGCACAGAACTGCAATGCATAATTGATTTATCAGGTCTAGCAAAATCGAATAAAAATCTCTTACATTAACAACATTAAAAATGTAAAGAATAAATGTTAGGGTTCTTGTTGTGAGTGCAGCTGTTTATTTCAGTAATGCATATGATAAGCTGACCATCACCATTTAAAGCAGTAGAAGATCTTTTCCAGAAATGAAAAGTGTCTCTCTTCTCACCAATTTTTAATACAGTTTGAAGAGCAATGGCCTCGCTCAGCTGGCTTCTGTGGCTGTAAGATACACTAAGCTGAGTCTGTGGAGCAGATGATAGGTCTGCATGCTAAGAATGCCTCTCATTGCCATTTGAGGTGTGCTGTCTACATGGCAAAACCATTCCATGAGCACATGGCCAAGAGCTCATGTGCCTACCTGTCAGGCACTGTGTTGGCTTTCACACAGAATACACTGGGTGAGGTGGTACCACTTTTCAGTACCACTAAGCATGATGTCCCACTTCCTCTGCACCCAGCTTAGATAGAAAAACTTTGCCTTGAAATACCCGACTTAGGGCTGAGGTTGGAAAAAAATCTCCACTGGCAGTGCATCCGTCACACTCCCGCAGTCACAAGGTGTGGGTATTTAAGTCAAGTGCTCAAGTTTTCCTCTTTAAGCTGTTCCATTACAAGCAAAACCTTAAAATAGCTGTTATAAATGGGATTCTATTAGGTTTGCATAAACTCCTGTCCCTTGATTTCAAGTGAGAAGTCAAGCCAAGCACACTCATTCTCTGTATGAGTGACCAAACTCCCAGACATTAATTACAGACAGAGAGTTAACGCTTCTCCCTCCTTCCACGTGAATTAATGAAAGCTAAGATTGAGAAGTTACCACTTCAGGAGCACTTCTAACCTACTGGCAGGGGAAAGCCAGTAAACCTGTACCAAGTCTCTTGACAGTCTTTTGTTTAATCGGACATTCTGTGTGTACATCCCACTCGCGTGGGGTCTGCTGTTCAAGTTCTCCCATTTAGGGAAGGGGCAGAGTGTAGGACTTTTTATTATTGATGTCATATGTCAAAAGCCTGACCTTACGGCAAATCCCAAGGAAATTACATTCCACTGACATATGGTTTGAAGAGCAACTAATAAGCTAGGTGAAGTTTACATACTATCAGAGAAAATCCCTGTTCCCTTAAGTCTGAAATCCTATTTGCTTTGGGGAAACCTCTTAAAAACCTAGTAAGAACAGGGTTCCACTTCATAAACATTCTCTTCAGCAGCAGCCTGTAAATGCCACCAACTTGCTGCGCTGGAGTCAAAGTTTTACAAAGGCTCAATTATCTACTCTACTCCTGTGAAAATACTGTAGATACTGCCTCTGACAACAGTGAAATTGTTTAAAAGGTTCTTCTCCACAGCATAAATGCCTTTTTTTAGCGATTCCCATCATAGTATAAAATTTCAAACCTTCACACAAAGCTAATTCAATTATCTTTGTATTTTCACTCAACCTGACATTTCTTCACTTCAAAAAACCTCTCTGCTTTATGCTGGGATTTAGACATAACTCTTCCTCCTTCCAGCTGCTTTTTCTTCACCAAGAAAGTAATCTATGCAGAATCTGTTGTTATTTATAGGGAAGAAAATGGATATTTTGCTGGAGTACATTTTAAATTAAGAAGCAGACAGTGTGCTTGCCCCACATGAATAAATGGATTTGTTTTTTCAGACAACTTGCCCCTTTCACAGAGCAGTAAGATTGAAAATGTTGTGAATTTACTTGGAAATTTGATAAAAAAGTTTAATGAGTGAAAGGCTTATGATGAAGTTAAATTGTCTTAATAAATGAAATTAATGTTAGTATTATTGCTACTTGTGGATTAGTACAGAGGAGTTTTCGAGCACTTCTTGCTGGCATGTGTTTTCATTACCTTGTGATGGAGGCACATTTTTCTTAGCTGCTCTATCAGTTCAATGCTGTGGTATGGTATGGATATGCCCTTTGATGCCTAAATAGAAACAGAGCTGGAGAACTGCTGTGAATGTTTGTGGCACAGCTAATGAAGACTTATAGCAGGCATGGTTTTGATCTACCAGGGTTCAAACTCTGCTTCTGAGAAGCCGTGCAATATCTCATCTTTCTTACAGGAAAAAAAAAAGGAAAAAGAACCTTAAATTGTGCTTGTACTTAATCAGAAACAAGGTCATTGCCTTGTTGGAGAGCAGAACTGCACGTGCTAGCTCCACCAGCTCCCACCCAAACACTTTCAAAGGACAGATCTTACAACGCCGTACTTCTAAGAAGGAAACTCACAAACAGTTTTCATCTAATGTTGAGAGCATGAAGTAGAATTACACTGCTTTGGACATTTAACTGATTTCCCTTCTCTAACAATAAGATGCAGTTGTATAAGATCTGCTCTACCTGAGATCTACAGATCCCTTAGGCATTTTACTGGATTGAAGGTGGCACTTTGATGCTGGTGTCAGAACAGCCCCCTCTGAACCTCAGGGTGTACCCCTTACATTCTTTCTGCTATTCTACCTCTGCAGACAGAGGAGGAAAGTGAGATTGAATGTTAGATGGAAACCCTTTGCTCAGAGAGTGGTGAGGCACTGGCACAGCTGCCCAGAGAAGCTGTGGGTGCCCCATCCCTGGAGGTGTTCAGGGCCAGGTTGGATGGGGCCCTATTCCAACCTGATCTGGTGGGGGGCAGCCCTGCCCCTGGGAGGGGGTTGGAACTGGGTGGGCCCTAAGGCCCTTTCCAATCCAAATCATTTCGTGATTCAATGAAGTGCATTACAATAGGTCAGTTAGCACTGAATGACCATACAGTTTCAGATACTATGCTAAGTTAAGGAGAAATAAGTATAGTGTTTTATTTTTGTATAAATTGACCTTCTTCTCTCCTTCCTTATTGTTCTTTTCACTCCCACTATTTATCAACTCATTATACAAGGGATTACAACCCCTTCAACAGCACAACACACAACTTATTGCCTGTTCTGAAATCAGCAGATGTTGATTTGTCCAGTTCTGCAGCGGAACGTCCTCATTTCTCCTCAAAACCAGCCTTGATAATATGCTCTTCACTTACACCTCTTTCTGCCTCCTTCTCTCCCCAGGTCGTTTTTACTACCTAATACACCCAACCAAGTTGACCTATGATGAAGCCGTGCAGGCCTGCCTGAAGGACGGTGCCCAGATTGCCAAGGTTGGGCAGATATTCGCTGCCTGGAAGCTCCTTGGTTATGACCGCTGTGACGCCGGCTGGCTGGCAGACGGCAGTGTCCGCTACCCCATCTCCAGACCCAGAAAACGCTGCAGCCCCAACGAGGCTGCCGTCCGCTTTGTAGGCTTTCCTGATAAAAAGCACAAGCTGTACGGTGTCTACTGTTTCAGAGCATACAACTGAAAATACCTAGAGCGCAACAGTTTTAAATGAATTAAGAATATGTGAAAGATTTCGATATGAACTCATGCAAGATACCAAAACTGTGATAAACCTTTCTTACTTACTGTAAAGAGTCATTTTCATAAACCCAGCCCATTAATTTGTTTTTGTTTTTGTTTAAATATTTTTGTAAAAGTATCATTCCATAGATATTTAAAATTAATATAATTTAATGGAAGCTCTAGGTAAGAAGAGCCAAATTCTTTAAGCTACGTCATCCCAACAAAATATGTTTCATGAATGGGGCATGCAATAGAGCTTGACGATTGCTAGGACACAATTATGGAATGTAAGGCTACTCAAAGCAGAAGCTTTTAAAAGCACAAATTTTACATATTTTTACCTGTTTGAGATACACTGCAAATTGACTGTATCTGGAGTTTTGAAATAAGATGTTTTTGTTTATAGGGGTCAGTGAGGTTTTGCAAAAAATAAAAATAAAAAAAAAATTTTAAAAGCCAACAAAAAAACAATAGCAAGCTAGATTAGAAAAGACTGTTTTCACTGTTTTTGCATGGAACAATATGTAGTTTAATAAAAGCAGTGAAAACAGTCCACAAGTATAGGATTTACTTTGCAGTATGAAACCCTGCCTTTCTGAAAACCAGTCTCATGATCCCGTACATAGTAGCAAGCACAATTACTTCTCCTGAACATTTCAACTGTGTTTTTAATGTGCATAAATCATTGAAGAGGGGGTTAATAATTAATGAATGAGAAAACCCTATTTTCTTCTTATCTCAAATTAAAGATGCCTGAGAAATATTGTATTACCTTTGAGTAGCTTTACTGAGTTATTTTAAAACTCTTAGGGCCGTTTGCTAAGCCGCATAGAGCATCTACTCAGGGCAGTTGTGTAAATGAACTGCTGGACAGAAAAATTATAGACTTTAGCAGCTTGAATTTACATTAGCCTTTGAAATGTTATTGTCTTAATTAAAGATATTATAATATTTAATATTTCTTAGCTATTTACACATCACAAGAAATAAAAATTGGAAAAAAAATAAATGATTAAGTCTTAGAAGAAGATTATTAAATAAAATCTGAAACCAGCTATTGAGGTTTAGAAGAGAAAAAGTACTTTATTTCCTTACATCTCATCTGTATCTAAGTATACATCTGTTTTTTAAACTATCAGTGAAAAAAAAATAGTACTGCTACCCCTGAATTACTGAAATACTTCCCTCTAAATCTGTAGTGGTCTAGGTTGAAGATGTTTACCTATATCTGCCAGTGTCAGAGATAAACATGCACTGTGCATGGTGCCTAGGATTTTCAGAGCTGCCTAAAGTACTACGTCCTCCTTAAATGCCAGTCTGAGGGAATTTGAATTTCTGATGAAAACTTATTTTGAATGCAGCAATTCTTGGTGCTCATCTTCAGATTCCTTAATGCAACCAGTTTTCCAGATAGTGGGTGCTCAAGGCTTTCTGAATATTTACTCC
Organism: Numida meleagris; assembly: GCF_002078875.1. Classification (NCBI taxonomy): domain Eukaryota; kingdom Metazoa; phylum Chordata; class Aves; order Galliformes; family Numididae; genus Numida; species Numida meleagris. Next base: position 62,141,351 of record NC_034438.1, read on the forward strand.
ACTTATGGTGTCTCAAGGTGGATATCCAAAAAACAGAGGCCACTGATAAAAAAATCTTGGTAATCTTTTAGGCATTTTGAAGTACTCTATCCAGTGTTGGTTCTACCACTTAAAAATGTAGAACTCTTTTCCTACTCCACACTTGCTGACGATGAAGATATCAGAGGACCAATATTTGTATTTCACAATATTTTGTATCTTCCCATTGTTTCCTTATGTAAGAGAGATATATATCTAAGTAGGCAACAACCAGTAAGCTTTCATGAATAGCATGGTGTAGTCATGTTCCCATGGACATGAGTAAATCTGATTCCCAGAGTGGCTGTGATCCTATGTTAAAAATCTGTGAACAAACCAGGAACAATAAACAATAGGACTATAGTAGATAGATACCATGGTGTGAGAGGTGTTGTGCTGGAGTTCATTCCCATCAAGCTCAGAGGCAACTCTCCATCCTTCTAAGTCACTGTCAGTACGAGTGTTTTCTCATACTAGATTAACTGATCTTGGTGCCAAACTACCCCCTTCCCTTTTGCATTCAAACTGAAAGTTGGATTCTCTTGAAACTGTATCACTTAGCTATTAATAGAGAATAATTATAAGCCAAGCCCCTAAACCCATGTGATCTTTACCCATCAGCCATTTTTTAAATCAGTGCATCTTTTCCACACGCCTGGGAGAAAGAGAAACAGGAATAGAAGTAGCAACAATGAATATTTGTGCAAGAGGAGGAATGGAGTGTGCAAAACTGGACTGTGACCAGTAGAAATACATGTTGTTCCCCCATCCAATCTTCAAAAGTATGGAAAAAGAGGCAGACAGTACTTGATAGTCTCTTCTGGAGCTTGGACAGGGAGACTGTGGAATAGGAAAAGCCATGGGGAGTATCCTAGGGTGCCTGTTCATTCAGCTAGATCCAGAGCTGCTGCAAAGAGGGCAGATCCAAAGATTTGCTTGGCCGGTGGGACGCTGCATGGTATTCCTACTGCACAGCAGTTAAGAGACCCTCATGGAATTTTTTTTTTTTTTTTTTTTACCTCTCCAGGGAAACCCTTCACAGGGTTTCACCCAGACACATTTTTTTTGCAGGATTGGGGATTATAATGTACCTGCATAAAAATGTAGTCATCCAACCCACTCGTGGGGCTGGCTAAAGTGCCCTCACTGCTAGACCAAAGGCACTGCAGGAAAGGCAAACTGAGCCTTTCATCAACTTTGCAACATGTTGGGGATGGCTGGTCAGGTCCTAAATCACAGCAGTCTCAGGCTTGCTCTTGCTTATGCTTTCTGCCTCCGCATCCTGGGGCTGCCGCTGTGACAGCCCGGGCGTAGCACATCAGCCTGCTTCATGTGTCACCCAGACCAGCTGGTGGCTGAGCAGGCTCTGCACTACCCAGGCATCCTCTGACTCTGAGGCCATGGCACAGCGAGAAAAGAGTGGCCCTCGGTTGCTGTGTGAGCACAAGTGGCAAAATTATCGCTCAACTGTAGCTGTAAGTTCGCACTGAAGATACCGCTTGCTAGGAAGCAAATGCTTATGTAATGGAGTCTCAGTATGTGAATTTACATTTGTCGTGTTAATTGCAAAAAGGCCAATAGTCTAACGTGGGATCAAACTAGTTTTAGATCAGTATATTGATATGCAACATTATATATATTATTATAACAGATAAAGTTAAAGGGATAGTGTGATGAAAATATGTTTGTATGGAAAATATAATTAGCTCTAATGTAAGCAGGTTTAAAAAACATAAAAAGTGTATGAATACTTGCTAAATGGGCACCAATGGGCAAAAAGACATGAATTCTATTTATTTTTACAGCTACTGACTCCATTTCCTTTTATAATGTCAAATGTTAGGACGTTTTCTTATTTTTGAATAAGCTAGCTAGGTGCTTGGATAAAAACCTTAAAAAGCAGCTTAAGAACTGGATAAAAGTCTGTGCTATTTTCTGTTGGTGGGAGAAAATTCTATCATTAGAATCAATTCATGTTTTCTGTCATTATCTTGTATTTCACAATGTATCTGAATTTTAACGCCCATGAATGACAACAATTAAATCATGTTGTTTTTTTCAATATGATGATTTCTTCTTATTGACTGGCCGCTCTTCTTTCCCAGAAAAGACAAAAGGGAATGGAAAAGATCAAAGCATGAAAAAACTTTGACATAGTAAACAAAGCAATTACCAGCATAGGGAAAGGAAAAAAAAAGTCATTATTCTGTGAAAATGATTTACAATGAACATAAAGAGGACCATATTCCAGAGCTTTTGTTTCATGCTTTTCTGAAGCATTTTGAAAGCAGAAATGCAAGTGCCAGTTTCTATTTCATGTTCTCTCCCATCATCTAAAATAAAATAAAGTATATACAAGGAAGGTTGGTTTTTTTCCCTTTTTTCTTCCTTCCTTTCTTCCTTTCTTCCTTTCTTTCTTTCTTTCTTTCTTCCTTTCTTTCTTTCTTTCTTTCTTTCTTTCTTCCTTTCTTCCTTTCTTCCTTTCTTTCTTTCTTCCTTTCTTCCTTTTTCTTTCTTTCTTTCTTTCTTTCTTTCTTTCTTTCTTTCTTTCTTTCTTTCCTTCCTTCCTTTTTTTTATTTTTATTTTTTTTTTAATCCAGTTGGTGCAGTGCTCTGCGTTTGCATTGCCAGAAACTGGGTTTAGAACAGCATGTCACATTTTAGAAAATTTATGAAACTGTTTCTTTGATCCTCTGGGCTTACAAACTAAAAACAAACAATCCCTCTTTATAATGTGTAACAAGAAAGATTTTTAGTGACAAGCAAATAATTATTTATTCAAAGCACGGGGCCAGATTTTCAGCTTCTGTAATCACACAGTTTCTGCATGCATGTATTGATCTGTGCTGGAGATTTAACCCTGAAAGTTACACACAGTGCACTAGTTTGCTGAGGAACATTAATCTTTTAAAAGCTTGTCATCCATGTTTAAAAATAAATGAAAAAGAGCCTCAAAGGTGATTGATCTGAAAATCTGATCACTGGGGATAAGGGAAATCTGTAATAAAATCAATGCATGATGAGATTTACATGCTTGATTTTCTAACAATATAGTTAAAACAATTTTTAAATGGGTGACATTTTGACTTCAGAGCATTAAGCATAAAATTAAAACTACCTTTGGTAGAAACAATCCCTCAGTAATTAACATTGCCTTTGTAGTAGCAGCTTCCGCTGGATGACATCCCACTATTTGAAACAGGGACACTCTTCATGTTTGGAAGTGGCTGGATTTAGGCATGTATTTGGAGGAAATGACACAGAAAGAGAATGTCTGGATTTTCCCCTGAGGACATAGTAAACGAAGTCACAGGCTGCCATTTTATTTGGCCATTCCCTCATTTACACACAAAGGATATTAGCAGCTTTCTGTTCATTAAGGACACAACAGCTAATTGTTCTTCTTAAAGGATTTAAGATGCTGAATCTCACACATTTGTTAGCAGTTCTGGAAGCTGAACAACTACATCACAGGGAAGAAAAATTCCAATGCTAGGTAATTTTTCCTGTAAAAAGGGAAGAGACTTCAATTCAAAATACAAAATTAAGAAATGAATACCCTTAATTTTAAGAGAACAGCATGAATTAGTCACTGTACCAAAAAGAAAGGATGAAATGATGAAAATTAATTCTGTAAACAATAATTACTTCTCTTCCTGTGTCACAAATATTGAGGTACACATTAAAACAGAGATGACTAGGACAGCTGTTAAGAAAAACAGAAAACAATACTTCAGGTCCTTGTCTGTCACAGTGGGTTTGCCTTTCCTATATTGAGCCCAGTAATAATTAAGACACAAGTGTAAACATATAATTAAGAAAAATAATAATAGTTGGGAAAAAAAAAAAAAGAAAAGCAACACACAGATTGAAATAGAACAAGGGTTTGGAAAGGTTTTCATCTTTTTCTTCAGCAAGCCTCAAACTGGAGGAAGAAAATTCTCATTAGAAAAGAAATATTTTTCCCTTTTTGCCTGACAGTGTCTCAATCTATAAAAACACTGCAGAGTAACACGCAAAGTCCATATAATTCACCAACGTTGTGCCGGAGGCAAGCAATTGTTTAACTAATGACAATAGTCCTAACGTGGTGCTAAACTAATGAATTATGCACTAGCATATAGTTCAGTCCAACCAGCATTTTTTTAATATATCTGATAGTTTTTAAAGGCTAGCAAAAAAAAAAAAAAAAGTTGTTTGCAGTGATACTAGTTGAATGAGAGGTTTGGTTTTTATTCCTTATTAAAAGGATATATTGCAAGGCATGTCAGCTCATTACTTCCTGCGCTGATGTTCACTGTTATTTGCAAGCAAGATAACCTTTGCTTCCTAGTTAATTTCATTCTGATTTCTACAACAGCAGAAAGTTAATTATCTGATTATGTGGAGAAACATCAGATTTCAATAATTTCAAGTTCCACCTCAAACACAGCATAATTAACAAGTCTTCTTTTTGAGAGTAGTGGCTTTTGAATCAGTGGCTGCTTCTTAGCATGGCGAGCTTCTAAGTCCTGCTTTAAGATTAATTTATATTCCATGCTACCACACATGAAGCAGAAGTGACTGTTCTTTTTTTTCTCAGGGATGCTTTTTTGAGTTTTTAGTTCCTTGATAGTGCTCTTGATTAGGGGATTTTTTTTTCTTTTCATTGACAATGAATAAAATTAATAATAATAAATAATAATAATAATAATTAATAAAAGAAAACTACACACACAAAAAATGCAACAGGGTAAGAAGTAGTAGAGGAAAAGCCAACCAAGAACAGTGGACATCAGTAATATCTTAGTAATGACACTGAAGTATGAAAAATGAAGGAATAACCATAGCTGGTAATTCCAGTTCTATTGCTCTATTCCGATGAAGGCTTGCCAGCAGGACTGCATTCTCCCAGCTCCTGCAGCGTGCCATGCCTTCCTGCTCCTTGGCTCTTCACTGGACATCTTGCACCGGCCCCAGGAAGGTACATGGGGGTGGGAAGCCCCACCAGATAATGCAGCAGGATGCTTACACTGTGGGAAGTGTGAAATCGGGACCACTGCAGCTGGAAGGAGCTCTGAGTTTGCTCTGTAGATTAGGAGAGAAACATCTTTAGCCCTGCATAATGCTCCACTATGCCCTTTTACCACGGTTTTCTCAGTGAACATCAGAAAAACAGGCATTCACTCGCAAACCAGGGTGCCCCCTCTGCTCAGTGTCAACTTTTGTATTTCTATTACTCCATGAATAGTGTGTGAAATGCTCATTTGACCCTGCTTAGCCAGCTAAAAGCTTCAGAATTTTTGAATCTAACTTTTCTTTAGTTTTCCTTAGTTATATGACAATTAAGTGCTCTACGCACAGGCTAATGTCACAGTTATGCACAGCTGCACGTACATTAAAAAAATAGTACAATTAACTGAATGCAGCTCTGTGATTTTGAAGTGTATCTTCTGGTCATCTACACTTCCTGCACTTTGATTTGTTTCACAGAGAAATCCTGTTGGGCATGAATTAGATTATTTTTGGAGGAAACTAAATTGTAAGTTCAAGTGGAAGTGGACATCAAGAGCTCCTCAGCCCTAAGGGGTAGGTAAGAGTCTGAAGCAATCCTCTGTCCTTCAGATATCTTCAAACTGCATAACTGCAACACACTTTTGGTTCAGACTAAAATTTAACCCAGTGAAAAATATTACATACAGATGTAAGAATCTCAGAACTAACTGCCTCTATCTGATGAACCCCTCCTGTGGTATTGATTTACTTGCTAATGCAGACATAGAACAGATGGACAACGTGGAGTGCTGTTGATAAGAGTGTAGCCACAGGGATAACAGCTCAGTGGTATTTCCTAACAGCGCTGGCTCCCAGCTACTGTGTGTATTGGATGCAGCACTCTTGCACCTGTAATTTCATTCAGGTCCTTGAGAAGACCACTGGGTTGCTGTCGTGTCCACTGAGTCTTATGCAGGATTTTGACTTTATGTTTACATTTATACCCACAAGTGCTTTGCATAGAGAAATTAATAATCAATCAAATGAATTATTGATCAACTTCACAAAAAGAACAAACCTTACAGTCCTTGTTGTCTTTGAGTTGTGTGTCCAATTAGAGGCACATGCTGTATCCTCTCTTCTACTCTGAGTCCTTCTTACCCAATAGAAGGGATGGAACAGTTAGGACTGGTGGGCGCTTAGGTATCAGACTGTAAAAACTAGCTGCTGCAGTACAGGCAGTGGGGAGGCAATCACAAGACCTTCCTTTCTCTTTTTTTGCAAGCTCTTTCTCAGAGATGTGTCAGGATGAGCCTCAGAATACACAAAGGCACGAAGGATGCAGCCTGAGTGGTGTAACTTCTCCCAGGCTGGTCCTCAAATTGAACAGGCTCCCAGACAAACTCTCAGAGCTAGGCAGTTTCTCAACACACACTTTAAAGCTGTTTGTGCACAGCCTCTAAGGATGACACTACAAAAATAAGATTGGAGAGCATCTTTCAGGCTCATCAAACGGAGTGCTAAACTGCAATCATATTGTTTTCACCAAATTGCTAAATCCCAGTCAGCTCCAAAAGATACAGAAAATCTATCCATTTGTTATAAAAAACTAATAACAAATTTCTTTGTTTAGTTATCAATGCCACACAATATTATTAGCATGCACCAAGTGTTGCTTGTGTAGAAAGACGGTAAAATAAGACTTTTTGCTGCTACTGACTGCAATCAAATATAGCTGAGCTTTACTGCATCAGTGAATCTCAAGGGAGGCTCCTTGGATGTTTGGTTCTGCAAAACACAATACTCAGTACAAAACGAGCAGTTAGGGCATTTTAACCATTTCATTTCTCTACTTCTTCCCTCTATAGTGACTTATTCGTATTTATTACACCAAGAGATGACATCCTAATGCACAAGAATGGCCTCAGCTAGAAAACACAGAGCTGTGGAAAGGTTTTCCATTCTCACATTACCTGAAAGATAATCACCATAAAATTGCATCAGTGATTACACTAGGAAAGACTGTCTTCCTGATATTTAAAATATGATCTTCAATATTTAATGTTTCCTTTTAGTATCTATACTTAAGAATTTTTGAAGATCGCCTATAAATCTTGATCTACTCTGGCAAAAAAAAATCATTTGTATATACACCTTAAAATAGAAACACCCTACAAAAGAAACATGTTGTGGTTCTTTAAGACAGTTCTCTGATATATTATAAAACTGACAATCATAATTAATACTACTTTAATAGATGTTGATTTTTCCTCTGCACTTTTAAGCACCTCGGTCTCCTCACTGATTCAGAGCAGAAATGAACTTGGCCGTATATTGATTCTGTAGAATATTCCTCAAGATAGGTATAAGCTACAGTAGGAATGTAGTAATCAGCTGTGCAGGATTAACTATACATGGAAATCAATCAAGCTTTTTAAAGGGAACTTTGTATTCCTCACAGACTAGCAGATTTTCAAGTAACACGTATAATAGTGATTTCAGAAACAGGGAGGATCAATATCATTAATAGCGCTAGTCTGTATTTTGGCTGTCTTCATTTCTAAAGTACTTTAACACACACACATATTTGGCAACCCTACCTATGGCAGGGAGGTTGGAACTTGATGGTCCTTGAGGATCTGCACAGCACAGAAGTGCTGCCCCACAGTCAGAGGGAATCTCCTGTGCTCCAATTTGCCTCTGGTCCTGGCACTGGGCACCATTGAACAGAACCTGGCTCCCTTCAGGTATTTATGGACACAGATGAAATCCACCTGAGCCTCATCTCCAGGCTGAGCAGTTCCATCTCTCTCAGCTTCTCCTCAGAGCAGAGCTGCTCCCAGCCCTGCAGCATCTCAGGGGCTCTGCACTGGGGTTTCTCCAGTACGTCTGGGTGTCTCTTGTACTGGGGGGCCAGAAATGAACCCAGCACTCCAGGTGAGGCTTCACTAGTGCTGAGAGGAGGAGAAGGATCACCTCCCTTGGCCTGCTGGTGATACTTTGCCTAATCCAGCCAAGAATAGTGTTAGTCTTCTTAGTGGCAAGGATGCATTGCTGACACGTGCTGAACCTACTGTGCCCACCAGGACCTCAGGGCCCTTCCCGCACAGCTGCTTCCAGCTGGGTGACCCCAGCCTGTGTGTTGTTCTTCCCCAGAGGCAGGACTCAGCACTTCTCCCTGTTGAACTCCACCAGGAGTTCAGTTTCAGCCCATTTCTCTTGCCTGCCCATGTCCCTCTGGGTGGCAGCATGGCCAAGCAAGACAAAGGTCTGGCCTGCACTCCCAGACTTGCTGTTCTCTAAGTAGATTTGGTATTGCAGTGGTGAAGTTGTGACAGACAAGTCATGGCCTGCCAGTTGGTCAAAACAAGCAAATACGTTTTAGGTCGTAGCTTGTTCTGCTTTCAAAGGGCATCAGCTCTGCAAAGCAACTTAAGTCAGAAGGATGAGAAAAAGGACATGCTATTAATAGGTACTGTCTAAAACATTGTAAGTCATTCCAGCTAGGAAATGCATTGAAGGAAAGCAAGAAAGCAAAGCAAAAATACGAAGGCATGGTCTTACCCCTACTCTTGTCAATCTTCACCCACTGCACACAAGGTGCGCACAGGACTTCCCTTGCTTGCCGCTGCTGCCAGGGCAGAACCATTCTGATGAGTGCAGTCACACACACTTCAGCCTCCCATCCACACATGAGCTAAAATGCCTCTGCTTAGAGCTGTATTTCAAAAGAGAACAGGAAAGCTCATACCCCACAAAAATACAATTTGCATGCATATGATAACTGGGGACAAAACTTACACATGTCAGCAAGAAGACAATGCCACAACTGCTTAATAATCCATACATACTCTTGTGTTGTTTTTAAAACTTCATTTCCATTACAAATTAGGCAATTATTTCAGCCCGATTTGAAACAGAAGCCCATCTAATCCATACCCAAAACCATAAACACTTTTATAAAAATCTTTGCTCAAATTATACTTAGCCAAACTAAAAGGTATTACTAGGAAATGTGACTTAGATTTACGAATAAGAACTCTGAGATCAAGCAGCAGAGCAGCACTGCTAAGTATTTCCATCGTAGCATGGATTAAAAGTCCACATTAATAAATACTGCACATTTCCCAAGTGGAAAGTAATGGTTTATTAATCAGAACTCCACAGTAAGAATTTGTTGCAACGATTAGTCATAAAGCTATAACATTTGTTCTGCTGCTTAAAGACTCCCTGCCCATTTGGTAAATGCCTATTTATAAGCATTAAAAATGCAAAGCAGTATGTATATTTCATTGTTTCTGCCTCTGAAGCTGATCTGACTCACTGAGCAAAGAAACCAAGCTCAGCATTTCAGTAACATGAGGACAAGGGCTCTGAAGTATCTCAGCCGTGATGCGCAGGAATAAGGAGGAAATCAGCAGATGAACCTGCAGGATGCTGCTGCTATGGCTAGACATAGCTGTCACGGGCACAGGGAGGTATCAGCCATAGTCTCTCCATCCCCGTCTCTGCAATTAGTTGCTTGTACGGTCAACAGGGACCTACAGCTGCTGCCAATTTATTTCTCCAGGCAGGGCAGCCTCCTTGCAGTTCCTACTTGGACAGACTTTTCTGGTGAAATACCATATTTCTGTCTTTTTCCTAGGAACCATGATGAGGAGCAGTGTTTCATTTCTCATGATAGCTGCAGTGCAGCTTCACAGACTGCAGAGAAAAAAAAATGAAGAGAAACTTTCCGATAAAGTAGAAGGCATTGCTTCCTTCTGGGAGAACTATGAATATCCAAGCATTTCAGTAGTTTTTGAGAACAGAGATAGGGAGAGATGTTTTAAGTCTCACTCACAGCAGCTAACCAGCTAATTACACAAAGCAGTGCTAAACTGTAGTTTTCCAACAGAGTAAACAAGGCACCTGTGAAGTAGTACTCGCCTATAGATTAGCACAAGCATAGACTTTGAAGAAAAACTGGTGTTGCCTGACATTCCCCACTCATCTAAAACCAGCAAAATTAAGAGAAATACACCAGAATGCTAGAAATCAACACATGAGGTAGTGACCTCAAATTGCACCTGGAGAGGTTAATATTGGATATCAGGAAGAATTTATTCATGGAAAAGGTGGTTAGGCATTGGAGCAGGCTTCCCAGGCAAGTGGAGTCCCCAACCATGGAGGTATTTGAGAGACATGTAGATGTGGCACTAAGTAAGGGGCATCAGTTAGCAGTACACTTTTAGAGCCAGGTGCTGTTTGAAGCTGATGATCTTAAGGGTCTTTTCTGACCTAAATGATGCCATGATTTTGTGAAAATCATTTTAAGCACATGGCTGCACAATCACACTGATCCTCCAGCCAGGAAGATAAAGCTCACCCTGTCCAGCCACCGTGTTGCTGGTCCATGTCCACAAGTGAGAAATGAAGGTGAATTCAGGGCAAGGAGGTCAGCCGGGATCACTGTGCCCAGCCTCAGCTGTAACTGCAGCACTTGGGGATGGGTCAATCACTAATTATGAGGCTTAACGTAACACAGCAAGGGGAAAAACAGGGACATATAAATTCAGGACTCAGTTGAGTACTGTTTCCCCATCGAATCTAGACCTGTTTGTTTTGTTCCTTTGCTGGGTTAGGAGAGCCGGAGCCGGTTCAGCTGTAAGTAACCAGGCATATCCAAACCCCTCATTCTCTCATGAAGGACCTTTTTATTTTTGAAAAAATGTATGGTCCTTTATACATTCCCTTTGTGCCTGTGAAGTTATGCATTTTTTCCTCAGATACAGCTTCCTTTCACTATTCTTCTGCTTTTCAGTGAGGAGGTAGAAAAGGACAGCAAGCTTATTTACTGCGCCCTCCCAAGGCAGCAACGCATTTCCTCCTTGCCTTTTCCCGAGGCTGGTGATTAACAGAGACACTTTGTGAAGATACAGTCTAAAACTTCGGGGGTTTCTGTAGGGCCGTTTGTTCGCCCCTAAACCCACGATATATGCCAAGCCCACGACATCGTCTTCGGAGCCAGCGATTTAATGGAAATTGTTTTCAGTTTTTATTTCCTACCACAGGCTTTCTGAAGCACTCCCAGAATTTTCCTTTCAGGTTAAACTAAAGTTGTTCTGTACAAATATTTTTCTAAGGGTGTGAAGGGGGAATCACCTTCCGCACTCCACCCAACAAAAATGTTGGAAAAAAATGATACATTTTTGGTAGTCCATTTCAAACATGTGGACAAGGACAGCCTTTCACTGTATTTTAGTTCCTTGCTGGCTGGCAGCCACTTCAGTCTTTGCCAAAATAAAATTTAAAAAGAAAAAAAAACTACACTGAAAAAATATACATATTTTTAATAAGCTAAAGGAGAGAATATTTTCTCCAATCTCTGTATTTTCTTTTCTGAGTTTAAATGTATGGCTGTCTATAAAAGTACGATTTCTGCTCAGGAAATCGGACTTAGATGAGTAAAACACTGCCCCAATCAGTTACAAGAAGAATGCCTTACAGTGACGTTTCCACACCAGACAAACAGCATAGGCTGGTCCTGTACCGCGCTATAGCAGGCAAGGAGTCCTTACTGCCCATTTCTCTCTTTTCTCAGAAATGTGGGGAGAGGGAGAGCACACTGATGGGGCCAAGGCTCCTGCACCGTGGAGCTGAGCGTACGTGTTTCCAAAGGGGAGGAGAAAGCAGAGACCAGCTCAGCACACTCTGTACTCAAGGCATGGGAAGCCTGACATTTCTGTCTCCATAATTAACTCCTAACACACCTCTTTTCTTACCTTCCTCACGTTTACACTTCAGCTGAGGCTTACTCTGTTAACCATCCAGATGAGCAGGAAAATTACTCAGGTTCAAGCAGATCTCTCTAAATAACCACAGTCCTTCAAAGCAAAGCAAGGTCACTATGGAGCCCAGCACTCCTAAACGGGCTGGAAATTGTTCTTCTGCTCTTCCATTGTTTATGGGAGAGAAGTTGAAGGAAGAAAGCTCAATAATCAGGGCTACTAGGTGACACCACAGATGTAAATGACTTGGTCACTTTGAAGCCCTACATTTGCCATATGCCTTTTTACCCTGATCACTGCATTTCACGGGATGACTTTTGAATTACTGATGCTCGGAATCTGTCACTGAAGTGTAAATTTGCTGAGACACATTTTGCTGTCAGACTCTGACAGCCTGCTTGACAGAGCCATGATTTAATCCTCTGACCTTCCTGAAGGACAACCAAGTCTCAATTGCTGCTCTCATCTGTCTGAGCTTCTAGAGACCTGTGACACATACTGTATTTAGTTAGAAGGAGAGAGAGACATGTGTTGAGGATAAAGAATAAGACAATGAATGAAAACTGAGTCAGGATGTGCCGTTTAATTCCCAAACTTCATTTACTGGCTTAATTTATTTTTGAACTCACATAGCTATGAGGTGCTCATAATGAGTTTAGATCAGCACTTAAGATCCACACTTTGAATGCATTTGAAAATCCTGTTACAATAGCTTTATACTGAATTAGTGACAGATTTCTAATATGAAAAGTAATTGCAATGAAATCTTGGCAGTACAAAATCAGAGTTTCAAGGCAAAATATATATGTAAAAAAAAAAGGGGTCTGTTCTCTTTTCCCTTACTCTGTGAAAGAATAAGTGTTATGTCAAAAAAAATTTTGAATTATTGTCTTAATCAGGTAGAGTCTGATGGGTTTCATAGATTTTGTCTTTTGTGGAAATTTCCTTAACTGTAAGTTAATTTTCTAGCCTTTAAATCAAGACCGCAATATTTTTGATCAATTAGCCCTACATTTTAGTTACGGGGATAGAACTGGAAGTCACTGAATACATTTTACGGTATTGTGGAGTCCATGTCCTACATGGAAGAGAATGGCAATGGCCCCAGATGAATTTTAAAAAGCCCTGCAGAGCTCATGATGCTTGTGCAGACAGTAGCATTTCTCAGCTGTCACCTTTCTCACGGGGGCCATGCGACCCAGGCAGGTGTCCGCGAGGTCCAAGAAGAAAACACAGCAGTATCTTTCAGGATTGGGCAAGAAGAAGGGGCCCTGATGAAAAGTGCCGCCATGACAGAGTACGTACAGGGAAAATTAGCCTGACCCAAGCAGACAGTGTAACTCATTACTGTCACCAAAGTGACAAAACACAGGCCTCGTTCGCCCACAGGGAACCTATGCTACCACACCTAGTGAAGGTAATTTGGGAATCTGTATCTCACTGCAACGTTTTTTACACCTGTACTGTATTTATATAGTTGTACCGAGAAACCTGAGGTAGTGAAAAGGAAAAACAAGACTGGGTTTGGAGGCACATGAAGGCTCACATCAGCATTTTAAAATACATGATTTTTCATTCCAATATATGTTTTTTTATCCCTATTTTCAGCAATAATAGAACTAACCAAACTCAGAATTTCTTGTCTTCCTGCTCCCTCTCCATTTGGGGAATTTTTCATGGGGGAAAAGGGGACTTATGAAAGTGTGTATTTACTTCAAGCTGAAGGTTGATAGCATTTCCAGGTTTGCTATCCTGATTCTTGCATCATTTTCAAATGACTGAACAGCGAGCATACACAACTTTTTCTTCCTTGGCTGTGGACAATTATTCTTACTTACATGCCGGAGAGCACTCATGTTCCAGGCTCCACAGTGGTTGAGCAACTCTTAGTCCTCTGCCAAGGAAAAGAGGGAGGAAGGGAAGGGACAGCAGAGTGCATTGCACAGCAGAGCGAGCACTGCGGATGTACACTAGCTACTTTTGCAAGGCCCACTTGTCACAGACATTTTCCTAAATGAGTGATTTAATCAGTTTTACCTGATTAGGTGCAGCTGCAAAGTCAAATGTTTTTCTGGGGATATTCAAAGAAGCATTTTCCTGCACAATGAGGATTTGGTTGTGAAGATACCTCAACCAGCATAGCTGTGTCCAGCATAACCTTGCAGAGGTTGTCCCAGAGAAAGACGTGGCTTGGCAGCTGTGATGGAGCACTCTGCTGATAAGGCAAATCCCACCACTTCTGTGAAGTGAGCCATGTCCTCCCAGAGTGGGGCGTCCTTCAGGATTCCCCACCCGGTGCACACTCAGAGATCTTGTACATCTTACTGTATGGATTAGGCAGATCCAGGCATCATTTTTGACACGAGTCTGCCTGGCTAGCTGCAACTAATTCCAGGCTGGCTGCAGAAAACAAAAACAAACAAACCCACAAAAACAGAGAGGGAAAAAATAAATTAAAAACAACAAACAAACAAAACCAGGACAAAACAACAACAAAACTAACACCAAAACATAAGCTAAAGAAGCCATCATACTTTCTTGGCAGTTTGTCTTAAAGGCAAATTCAACACAGTGAAGCACAGTCTTCTTGCCCAAATGCACACTGGTTCCCAGGGAACTGGATACAAGTGCTTCCAGGTTTCTGGTCTTGGTTGGTCTTTGCTTACCTGCCATAGTTTGGGGGTGTACCTTCTTCCACTTACCTCTCATCCCAACAGCCTGGACCTTCAAGTCTAGCTGCCATAAAACCTCTATGTCCACTGCCTGAGATGCTCCCTTTCTGGTTCCCCAGATCTGCAAAGGCAGTACATTCCTGCAGTCTAACCTAGCTGTATCTCCAATATAGACTTGCAAAGGCTCCCGACTGCATGCAGCAGATTTGGGTTAAGAAAACAACATGGAAACCTGGGCTAGTTTGGAGTTAGCTTATACAGAACAGTACAAGTCCTCTAAATATTATTGTTCTGACACAGTGTAAGCATGCTTGAACACAGACCATAACAAAACATGTCACTGCACAGGACAGTCATATATGTCAGCTGTAAGCACTAAAGACCAAGGTCACAACTGAATCTCAAATGATTCATTGCATTGTGCACTGACTCCATTTACATTGGCACCTATACTTGGCTGAGTAATGTTTTGGCTTAATAGATCATTTAATGAGAAAGGACAGTGGCAAGTTGTCTCAGAGACTGATGATAACAAAAAAGAAAAAACAACAAAAAAACAGGAGGGTGGGAAGAGAGATATGTAACGTTTCTTCACATCATTTGGTTAAAGCCACAGAGCTCTTCATTCCAAAAATGCAGTGATGTTCAGAAATCAGGTACCTTTCAAAGTAAAATAGAAAGAATCATTCACTTGTGAAAGAAACTTGCTCCTGTGAAAGCTCAGCACATACTTGTTACTCATACTGTCAAAACAAGTGCCTGCAAGTAGCAGGTAAGGTAAAGAAATAATCTTTCTCCTCTAGATCAACACACCATCAAGAGTCTATGTGATACAGCAGCCTCAGTCCTGTGAACAGTGGAACCTCTATTTTAAATACTATTGCTCTGTGCTGTGTTGGCAGCACTGCTGAAAAAGTTCACAAAAAAACACACGATTAGTATAACTAATCCAGGATTTTTGAAGTAGAAGGTGATATTTCTTTTAAACAAAACTAATTCAGTGTGTCCTGTTTCAACCACTCATTTTCTCATACTCACGAGGACCAAAATGGACATGTCCAGCTTGTTTGGCCAGTGTTACTGATGTGCAACAGAGAAGACAAGTAACACTAGCTACCAAGTTCCCACCATATCTTCTAGGTTTGTCTTGATAGGCAACAAGCTGTTTTTTGTGTAAGCATTTCATAGAATCTCAGAATCATAGAATCACAGAATCATTTGAGTTGGAAGGCCATCCTTTAAAGGCGATCCAGTCCAACTTCCCTGCAATGAACAGGGACACCTACAGGTACACCGGGTGCTCAGAGCCGCATCCAGCCTGGCCTTGAATGTCTCCAAGGATGGGGCATCCACCACCTCTTTGGGCAATTGGTCCCTGTGCCTCACCACCCTTATTGTAAAAGTTTTCTCTTATATCCAATCTATATCTCCCCTCTTTTAATTTGAAAACATTTCCACTTCTCCTATCACAACAGACCCTGCTAAAGAGTCTGTCTCCTTCTTTCTTATAGTCCCCCTTTAGATACAGAAAGGCTGCTATCAAGTCTCCTCAGAGCCTTCTCGTCCCCAGGCTGAACAGCCCCAGCTCTCTCAGCCTGTCCTCATAGGAGAGGTGTTCCATTTCTTGAGTCATTGTGGCCCTCCTCTGGACACACTCCAACAGCTCCATGTCTCTCCTGTACCGAGGACTCCCCACCTGGATACAGTACTCCAGGTGAGGTCTCAGCAGCGCAGAGTAGAGGGGCGGGATCACCTCCTTTGATCTGCTGACTACACTTTTTTGATGCAGCCCACGATATGTCTGGCTTTCTGGGCTGCGAGGGTACATTGCTGGCTCATGTCCAGTTTGCCATCTGCCAGTACCCCTAAGTGTTTTTTCCAGCAGCGCTGTACTCCATCCTTACATCCCCTAGCTTATATTGATAGTGGGCATTGCCATGACCCAGGTGCAAGACCTTGTACGTGGATTTGTTGAACATCATGAGGTTCACATGGGCCCACAGCTCAAGCCTGTCTTGTTCTCTGTGGATGGCATCCCATCCCTCAGGTGTGTCAACCTCACCACGCAGCTTGGTGCTATCCTCAAACTTGCTGAGGGTGCACTTGATCCCACTGTCAATGTCACTGATGAAGACATTAAAGAGCACCAGTCCCAGCACTGAGACCTGAGGGACATCTCTCATCACTGATCTCCATCTGGACATTGAGCCACTGACCACCGCTCTCTGGGTATGATCCTGCAGCCAGTTCTTCATCCATCAAATAGTCCACATATCAAATCCATATCTTTCCAGTTTGGAGATAAAGATGTTATGGGGGGCTGTGTCAGAGCCCTTTCTGAAGTCCAGACAGATGACATCAGTGGCTCTTCCCATGTCCACTGATTCACTTATGCAATCACAGAAGGCCACTAGGCTGGTCAGGCAGGACTTGCTTTTGGTGAAGCCAGGCTGGTTGTCTGAGATCACCTCCCTCTCTTTGCATAGCATCTAGAAGGATCTGGTCCATGATATAACCGGGAGCAGTGGTGAGGCTGACAGGTTCATAGTTCCCCGGTTAAACTCCTTAGGAGTCAACAATCATTCTTGCCTCAGTGACTTAAATAGCATTGCTGCTGTGTTTACCAGTCTTGAGATTTGAAATAATATGGTCAAACAGTTCCTGAAAGCCAAATATTCCCAAGATCCCTTAGTGTTTACAGTCATCTCTTTCAAGAGACATTAGGTACTTTCGTAGCTGTCCAGTTTATCTCTCCCAAAAGAATAAAGGGATTCAGAAAGCTTTTCACAGTTTCTCAACATTGCATAGCTGTTATTGAAAGGGTGTTTTCTTTGTCATGCCAAGACCTGAGCAACTGTTCTCAGAACTCACAAGAAGGACTCCAGAGGGAAGCGAAGAAATGTCCCTAGCTCAGCATACACTCTGCTAATGCCACTGCATCCAGATCTCTCCTGCCAAAAGTGTCAGTATTGGCATGTTATAGCATCCACAGATTTCCATGTTAGGTCACAGAAGTATACTTCAGTCAGTGCCAAGGTAATGGAAGAAAAAATAAGAATCAGTGTAAAAAAAAACAAAACATAAAAAACACCACCAAAACCCCCAAAGCAAACACACGCAGCTAATACTTCCTGCTTCACATTTTTGAACACCATCAATTTCTCTCAAGCTTTGAACACTCTCAAGAGACCTGTCAGGAACATGTCAAGCAATAAATTCCACTGGAAGCCTTCCAAGGAAAGCTTCACTTTGTATTGATTTTTTTGTGACTGGCTGTTGCTCGATCAGTAGGTCTTCTTCCCTCTTGCAATGAGGTCTCTGTTAAGGTGAAGAAAAGAAGTTCATGCAGGTGGCTGAGATGTTTCATTTTTGTGCAGGCTGGATTTAAGCACATTATTCAGCACTGAGTCCCTGTGTATCTTCTCTGTGTGTCTGATGTAAAATGGAAATAATTTTCCCTACGTCATCCAAACTGGTATCAGGCAGAGATACTACAGCTGTAAGAGCCCTGCAGTACCCACAATAGGTTAAGTGTAAGCTCAGTCATTTGAGTAAAGAGCAATACAGTAGGTTATCCTAAATGTTATCCCAAACGATGCCTACCAGAGGAAGTAGCTGATACAATAATCCCTAGTCTAAAATACATAGTGATATAAGAATAACATGCACAAAAGTTTCACCAGAAAGCTTGAAATTTTTTCTCCCCCTCTGAGTGTGTAGGAGAAACTTCAGGAGGGTCCTGCAGGTCTCAGGTTTCAAGGGAGGATCAGGGGCCATTTGGAAACCAGCAGGAACTCATAAATCAGACAGGAGGGGACTCCGGGTCTATGGAGGAGGGAAAAGAGATCACTAACCCCTTCATCTCACATGTTGACTTAGCCGCATTGACTGGACATCTCAAGATAAACTGCCAGACATCTTTTGAAGAGAAGGCCCTGCTGCTTACTGTCTCTTGCCAAGAAATCAGCACTTTTGTCTGCATCTCAGCTGGAGTTCACAGCTGTGGTCACAGAAGCCATGAAAGTGTCTTACCTAAATTCCTGTCTCACTGTTTTGCCCTTTGTTGAGCTCTTTCAGGTCTCTCTCACCACAGTTACTTGCTGCCGCAGTCCTGCCTGTATCACAGATCATGGTCTATCAAGTGAGTCAGCTCATTCATCCCTTTGAACTACCGGTGCATTTCAAACTGTGCTTCCTTTGCTGTTAAATGGGGCTTGAAAAGCCCCTGCTCCCTTGCCCTTCAGCGACAGTCACACTGCAGTGCTGAGACCAACCCTGTTCCTCCCACAGCTCCTGGCACGCCAGGTCCCTGCAGGCTGGGGATGTGAGGAGGGCACAGTGAGGGTGCCCCATACCACTTTCCAGTAAGAAACTCATTACTTCTCATGGGTAGGATTTTCATTTATATCTACCAATTTGACAATTACTACAATCATTTTATTTAATGCCCAGCTTTGAATAAATACAAAGTAAAATGCGCTTTGCTATTTGAATCCTACGGAAGTTTGCTCACTAATTTCATGACTGAAAAAGCAACTGAATTTGCATTAATCAAATTACAAAAAAAAAAAAAAAAAAGAAATCTAACAAAATTAGGTTGCAGACCTTTCACAGTAAACAATCTAGATAAACACATTTCAGTATGGAGAAGATTTTAGCTAGCAAATGTAACTTTTGTCTCTGGATGACTGGTGTATTTGGCACTTACAGATATTGGGCTTGATCATTAACACTATTCCAACCCTTCACATTATTTGGGCAATGAAAAATAAATAGAAAGCTAAATTGCAGTGCATTAAAGATGTACTTCTCACAGAAAACATGTGGGTAGCTCTGGTGCTACCAGAGGTTCCCATTCTTTGAAGCTACGTGACAAGTTCTGAGTGGATATGAGAGTAGGCTCACAAATGTATTGCTTTCCAACTTAAAATGACAAAAAGCCAATTCTCAAAGCACTCCCAGTATTCCAGGAAGAACAGTGATTCAGTAAATCTGCCTCTGATCCCACTTTCCAGGCTGGCCCTAACCAGTAAGGTCTTGCAGGTGGGCAAGGTCTCACTCTTCTGTGTCACTCAGTATTAGACTGTCCTGGCTTGTGAAGAGTAAGCTTGTACTGCCCACTTGGAAAACTGTCACAAACCTCAAAGGGTGTGTAAGGGAAGAAGTGGAGAACTGGCCTAAAATACACATAGAAAACAATTGCTAAATGTTCTCCTTGCATGTTTAACATGATGCAACTGCTGTAGTCATTATATGTTGTCTTTAATATGGCATAATGAGACCCACATTTAGCTCTGCTGCTCCTCCACATGTGTGCAATACCACAGCTCCTAGTTTCGTGCATGCTTAGGTCTTCAGGTAGAACTTGAAGAGACCTCCACTATTTAGTTTCCTGTTGCAGAACTACAAGAAGTGAACCATGACCTTTCTGAGTTACATACAGACACCAGTTTTGTTTCACAAAGTGATTCTGACAATATATGTTTGTGGAAAAAAAACAGGAAGTCGTGCAAACATTGCAGAGGTCTTTATCACTGACAGAAGAAACTGTGCAGATACCACTGCGGATAACTGTTGCTCCAAGAGGCCTGGCTGTCACTTTGGATGAAACACTAGCTTCTTTGTAAAATTAAGCCTTGTTTCTGACTTGCCATATTTACTGCCATGCCAACAAAAATGGAAACAGAGGTGAGCATCAGTGTTTTTTTGACAATGGGGCAAGAGTGTGCAAAAAGAAATATGAAGAGAATAAGGAAGTAAAGATTTGTTTTCTGTATATCAAACTTTCTTTAAAAAGTTATGAACAAATCAAAATCAGGACAAAATTTGAAGTGCAAGTCTGGAGGAGAGGGAAGAGAAAATAATTACTTTGTGTCAAATATTGGGCAATTTTCTTATTACCATTCAACAGTGTGTAATTCCTATAGTATCATCCAAGCTCAACTGGGGGGTTGCGTTCATGTAAATAGACAGCTAACCAAAGCAATGAGAACCTTAAGGTTTTTTAATTGTACATGTGAAGAAAAAAACAGACCAGATGTCTTTAGTTTCCTTAGAGTGACCAAAATGGGAAAAACAAAACACAACTAAACCATTACTCACATTGAGAGTCACACTTGCTGAGTGATAGGGTTACAGTCTTATCCCCAGAAGATCCCATATGAATGCAAATGATTAAGCATAAGCATGCAAAGCAAATCAGAGTACTGGACAGTTCTCAGCAACTTATGAAAAGAGTGTTTCTCTCCTAACTCTGCAGTGGTCCATCACACCATGTCTGTACTTGTTTCTGCAACAGATTCTTGGTAAGAGTACAACAGAAAACAGTTCCCATATGGCTGGTGTTAGCCTTTGGTACACAAGCCCAGGGCCAACGCATTGAGGTTTCACTGCCAAGGGCCTGGTGGAAAGTTTTGTACAATGAATAAAGAACCTCCCACCAAGGGAGTGCCCTTGGCACTCAGTGGTGACTCTGAGGATTACCTCTTCTAGGATGATGACTCGAAGTCGTATCAGAGTGAGGAGTAAGTGCTAAGTCCTGCAGAGGGTCATCACCAGCTAGGCAGATCGAGAGCTCGAAGGTCACGTTGAAATGACTTCGAACACTGGTTGTACAAGAAACGTGTCATGACTTTATCATTAGGGAAATTAACCCCATTTATAAATCAAGTGGAAATCCATCTCTACATATTGAAATATTTCTCCATTGATCCATGCTGGGTTCTAACACTGTCATTTCATGCTGATAGCCTTATTTCTCTTCTTGCAGTGCCCACTTCCCGGGCGCTAGTATCATCATGCACTAGTGAATAATTTATTTGATTAAAAGGTTATTTAATAACATTGTTTGACAGATAAACAGCTTTTCAGGGCACTCAGGCAAAAGACATTGCTGTCTGCCTCTTTCACATAACATCATAACTCATGAATAACCTTTGTGATGTTTTGCCACATAGTCTTCAAATGCTGCTGCCAGCAGCATGGCTCACCAGGTTGTCCACTGATATTTGGGTTCTTCTGCTTGTCATTTGCTGAGACACTGTAAATGTACTTGAAATTGTGTTCCTGTATTAAACATTTTTAAATTGCCTTCTCTCTGATCTAGGAGTACATGTGTACGAACAAAATATTCTTCCCAGTCCTACTTAATCTGCATCTGACCTTTACAGTAACAAAGACTACAAAGAAGTCACAGAATGACTTGGGTTGAAAGGGACCTTTAATGACCATCTAGTTGTACCATAACAATTTTCAGTTCTGGATACACTTCGGTTTGAAGTAATTTCTTCTTACAGGTATCCATTCTACATAAGGCATATATTGTATGCAGAACATCGATGTGTCTGTCAAGAATATGTGCCCTGTGAAGGAGCAATAAACCGGTTATTCCGACAAGCATCTTAAGGACATCAATGGTAGGATATGAAGTGGAGGCAGCAACAGTGGGTCACCTCCACTGGTGCAGACTGTCACAAGCACAGCATGCAGACTCTTCTTCATTGGTGGCAAAAATGCGTAATTAATGGTGGTGATTATGTTGAAAGATAGCATTTTGCAGCTCAGAATTTGTTCCATCAAATGGTGTTATTGTGCTCTTTGTATCTGTTTTTGTTTCCATGGAATTAAATAGGAGGCATTTCTTTCAGAGCAGCCTGCATAGTATATAGTTTCATTTCTACATCAAACCAGGACTTGAAACCATACTCCCACTCCAACAGATGTGAATACTAATCTTTCATCAGTTATTTCATTCTGTATTTCTGTTTGAGTTAAGCCAGACTACTTAAAAGGTAACTGTTCTTTCTTATCCATGGCAACCATTAATTATAAAAGGTCATGAAAATTTAGGATTATAAGCATTCCATTCAACATTTTGTGCACCAGTTATGACCACATGATGTTAGCTGACCCTGTGGGCTGAGGCAGCTGACTGAATATTCAGAAATCACACCACAATTTAGCTGGGATGGAAGTTCGGAAGTGTTCTGAGACTTCAAAAAAGCCTTAAAAAAATTAATTGGCAAGAGTCCGTGCTGGACGTAACATCAAAGTCCAGCCACCAGGTGCAGATTTTGGTGTGCTGAAACAGGTTTTCCAGGAAGGAATTGTTGGCATCATGCAATCCATGCATCTTGTCAAGGAAACCAACCCTGGTGGAAACTGATCTCCTGCTACTCAAGCCTCACCAGGTACAATGTGCTGCCCCTCAACACTTCACTTCCAGAAATGCATGCAGCTTTATCTTGATAATACCAAGCCACTGAAAATTCACAAGCTCCGTTCAACCCAGTGGTAATTGTACAGACTGCATAAAACGTTTGCTTTTTCCTTCATCTTCCTCCAGCACTGGCTGTTGGCCATGCCTTCCCAGTGACACAGAACTCTTCAGTGCCTCCCTGTAGCAGTTTTCCCAGCCTTGAATGATCATTGCTGTCTGCACACGCTCTTTCACTAAACCACTGATTTAATACTCAACCTGCATTCAGCACCAGGTGCAGACACATTCACTTTCCTGCTTCTGTCTCATGCAGTTCTGCTTATAAATCCGCAAAGCAGAAAATCATAATTCTTTCTGTATATGTTCCCTACACTTCACAGCCTGCAGGCATTATATTGACAAAAGCCATGGCTGAACTGCAGCATCTATTTTTACAAAAAGGATGGTGAGGCACAGGGACAGGTTGCCCAGAGAGGTGGTGGAAGCCCCATCCCTGGAGACATTCAAGGCCAGGCTGGAGGGGCTCTGCACACCTAGTGTAGCTGTAGGTGTCCCTGTTCATTGCAGGGGAGTTGGACTGGATCGCCTTTAGAGGATGGCCTTCCAACTCAAATGATTCTAGCCATTTGAAAGGTTTTAGAATCCTGCTGATGGAGAGAACTTGATGAACCTACCCTGCAGGGTGCTTTTCCTTGCACTCTTAGCACCCTTTTACCAGCCAGCCTCAGTTGTTTGGATCAAATTCACAGCTAAATTCAATTTTCAAAGCCTAAATAACAACTTGTCAGACTGTAGCAGTTATCAAAGCAGTATTTAATTTTCTCTGATCACAATTAGGATAGGAAAATACGTGAATTTCAATTTTTTAGGTTCAGGTCTCAGGCACCAATTAATAATTTAAAGCAATTCATGATAAAATCAGCCAAATTCTGCAAATGAACTTCAGGACAACCCACGCAACTGGACAACAGTAGTTTTTTAGTAGAAATAAGGGACACATAGTTGCCTCTCTGCCCCAAAATGTCTCTAAAGACTGAGTAACAAAATCATTACAAGTGTGATTTGTAGAATTTTTTGTGATTTTGGGAAACTTCAGGCACATACTTTAACTGAAGCACCTACTGATCTTCACAGACAGGAAAAAGAAGGAGGTATCAGGAGTGACGTACAAAACCAAACCTCTCATTATTCAGCTCCCACTGGTGAAAGCTGAAGATATAAATGAGAAGACGAACAGTTACAACTGAGTCCTCGTGTACAGAAAATGCAAGCGGTTTAATTGCGGGACACACTGCAGCTTTGGGTTCATGCAAATGCTTTGTGCCATCATAACTGCAGCAAGAACTTGCATTCCTACAACAATCTCAAACGTCTGAAGATGCACTTCTAAGTAATCTTCACCTGCAAATGGCAATCTCCCCACCTCAAACAGCTGTAAACACAGCTCAATAAAGATAGATGTGTGCTGAAGCCTGGGCAAAAGCTAGAAACACGGCCTTAATCTCAGCCAGCGTTGCTACACAAGAGCGCGTTTCTTCCTTGCGTGAGATGCCTCAGTCACCAGTTCTAACCCGTGGCTGCTTCTGAGCCCCTCCAACGCCACGTACGGCCGAGCGATCCCCCGCCTCCGCCTGACACCTAGCGTCGGGCTGCGCCAAGGACAGGCGCTGCCGCCCGCAGCTCGCCTCGCGCCGCAGCCCCTGCCCGCCGGGCAGCCGCGCACACAGACGGCCACAGGGCCACTGCTTCGGCAGGCCCTTGCTCACAGGGGTGGTTTTCCTTTTATTGGGACATGCAGTGTGGATGTCAAGGTGAACGTGAGCCAGCACCGTGCCCTGCAGGTAAAACGGCCAGCCGTGCCCTGGGGCGCATCGGGGCCTGCGCAGCCGCCGGGCGAGGGGAGGGGCTGTGCCGCCGTGCTCCGCGCTGTGCAGGGTTGGGCGATGCGGTGCGAGAAGGACGTAGAAGTATGCCCTCTGGTGACAGCGACAGGGCCCGAGGGAACGGTATGGAGCTGTGTCAGGGGAGGGGCGGGGGTCAGGGAAAAGGTCTGCACCAGAGGGCGGTGGGCGTGGAACAGCGGGCACAGCCCCAAGCTGCCGGTGTTCGAGGAGCGTTTGGACACCGCTCTCAGACACGGGGGTTGGGTTTGGGTGGTGCTGTGTGGAGCCAGAGGTTGGTCTCAGTTTTTGTGGGTTCCTTTCAATTCGGGATTTTCAGTCGTTCTATGAAAACCAAATGCTTTGCACTGCTCTACCATCTAACCCCAAAGGGATCTTTTTGGCCTGTGCTGCTTGAAGTCCATTCTCCTACCCCAAAGTGTCTGCACAAAGGGCAGGGCAGGCAGCGAGGGTGCAGGGGGCACAGCTCTCCTCACTGCTGCTGCTGGGTCACCCCTCAGTCCTGTCACACACCGCAAAGGAAAGAGCAAAGAGCTGTGTGCTAGCGGAGCTCATCCAAGGTGTCCTCAACAACCTCTTACTCATGCTATCATTAAGATACAATTATTTGGTAACAGGTCTGAAATTGCTTTCCCCTTTCTAGGAAGAATAGTTCTGGTCCTGAAGTAAATTAACCAAGTTCATTCCATCTGAATTGTAAGTAAAATAGTGTTTTGCATGCGTTCTCTCCATAGTACAAAAAATCACTGCATAACCAAAAACTGTCTAAGGAAATAAACTTCACTGAGTGAGTTGTAGTGCCATAACTTCTATGCAAATTGCAAGGAATGTTGGAGTTGTATTTTAGATATTTAATTGGATATCAAAGTAATGGTCACTGCTGTACAGTTATTGACATTTACAATTTCATTGTCAATGGACTGACCCAGTAAATAAAGCACAGAGAAGAGATTTTCTTGTGCTCCTGAAAGATCTATTAGCAACAACAACAACAAAAATTCAGAAAGCAAACAGTACTTCTGTTCCTAAATCCTCGTCATGTTTTGGCAAACTTACCCTTAATATCCCACTTCTACTGCTTATTGTCAGGTTAAAAAGCAAAATCTGCAAGGAGAGCTTTTCTTCTTGGCTGGCTGCTAAAGAAAAAAGGAATACACATTTAGATGCATCGTATGTATTTTCCATTTGAAACACTATTTCTGGCCTAAGATTCAATTTGCTATTTTAGCAGAGGTCATGTAAGAATATAATGAAAGGCAGAGGTTATAGGCAGATCCGTGTCTTTCATTCAATTCACTGACACAGGTTTGTTAAAAAAGACTGTTTTATAGTGAAGGGGAAAAATGCACCCCCCCTCAGTCCTTTGTTCTAAGAGGAATGCTCAGAAATTGCTCCTGGGACCACAGCGCTTTCTTTCCCCCCTCTGCATGCAGATGATATTTAGGTCAAACTGGAGAAGCTGGACTGG
This sequence comes from Numida meleagris, assembly GCF_002078875.1. Classification (NCBI taxonomy): domain Eukaryota; kingdom Metazoa; phylum Chordata; class Aves; order Galliformes; family Numididae; genus Numida; species Numida meleagris. The sequence goes on from NC_034438.1 coordinate 62,167,372, forward strand.
AACCTCCATGGTGCTAAATTCTGCAGTCCAGCATCACCCAAAGAGCCGTCATATCATGACTACATCATGATACAGATGGTGGAAGACAGCCTTTTTAAAACTGAAGGATATGCCTTTTCCATGCCAGAATATTCCTAGAGAAAGAACACGGTACATTTTCCGTGTAAGAAACCGGAGGAAACTGTGAATTCATAGGCCATATGAAGTCACTTTTTCTGACAAACCAGAAAAAAATCAACAGATGGAATATCTGAGAGTAATTTGACCTGGCATTGCTAGAAGCCAAATCAGATTGTGAGAAAGACACCTCATATTGCAAAGGACAGAAACTAATCATAAAGCTAATAAAAAAAACACTTGCCATACTCAGCTACTAACGGGAAATAAAACTGCCAATGAAGTAGCAAAAAATCAAATGTCCAAGAAACTCATTTAGAAAGTCTTGGCATATGAAGCACTGATGGGTTAACTGAAAATGCTCCATCACCATAAATTGGTAATGCCATCAGTTTAGAGTGTTGAAGGTAGAAGGATCTAAGTTTTAGAGCCAACAGTCTATAATCCTCTTCACCCAAGGACAATTAATTCTAATGTAGTTACGGAAGACAGACAGGGCAGGAAAAAAAGAAATCCTAAATGGCAGCTTCGAACACTTCTCCCTCGTGTGGTGAAGGGTGATGATTACATCCCAGCCAGCAATAGCTGTTGCTCTGAAGCCCACTCTAGGCTGGAGAGATAGGCCATCATCACCTGTCAAGGTCTGTCCCCCAGAAACTAATCTGGATGCTACCAGCAGCACTTTGCTTCTGACATAAATAATGTGTGCTCGTCTGATGAGTGGTCAGAAAAAAGAAATTCCAACGAAAAGAACAAGTGGACATTGTGCTGTCTTCTTGCTGCGTTGCCTGACACTAACAGAAAGGTGTGTTTAGAATGCTACAAGACTGGGAAACAAAAAAATTAGTTTCAATCACTGTCATTCACTTTCTTCTGTCCTAGTCATTGCTGTTTGTATGTTTAGCAAAAGGGTGGTGTTAATTTGTTCCTCTTAGTTTACAGAATCACAGAATCGTAGGGTTGGAGAGCATCTAGTCCAACCCCCTGCTGAAGCAGGTCACCTACAGTAAGTTGCACAGTTTGGATTTCCTTAGTTTAGTCTTTTATTTTCTGACTCTGCACATTGATTGACAGCTGTGTTAAAATTTATCCTTCCTAACAAATGTTCTGTGGTTCTTGTTTGCCAAAGCAGCTGGAAACAGTGGCATTCTGTGGAAGTGAGGTACTGGTATAGTGGCAACAAAGAAAGTAAAATAAAGCTGTTGGTATTCATCCTTGTTGATGATGCATAATTTAAAAAAAATAAGATAATAACCACTAAATTGGTGGATTCTAATCCCATCTAAGAGAAAGATGTGTTAAATTACAAAGGCTATCACACATGTTCTTAAAGAAAAGATGCACTTCTCACCCACACCAGGTAGCTTTCAGCAGGAGCTTGCCACAAGCATTTCAAAGCACCTTAGCTTTATTGCTTCTTGAGCAGCAAAATAAGTTAAACTAGCACACAAGAGTAAATCACAATCTGAGTGCAGCCAATTTATCCAAAGAACAGTGAAAACTTCTTCTTCCTAGGTTTCCCTGTGAATATATATATGTCTAAAGGGATAATTTGTCACAGTCAATCAGCCAGCCTACCTCCAGCAAAGCATTCTCCAGCAAGCGTAATGCACTCACAGGTGCAACTCTGAGAGACTTCATGGGGAAATAGCCATAGTGTTCCCAGCAATCCCTCTCAAAAGACTTATGTGTGCTCTACCATATACTAAGGTTTTACCAAATGGTCCTCGAATCAACCAGGCCATACTTAGGTAGAACACGCAGGGCATGCAAACTAGCCTGATGATTCATTTCACAGGGACAGGCTGTTAGCTGTGAGCTTCATTATGATGTGACATTTCCTGCTGTTTGTCCAGCTTAGTCTCAGCACTCAGTGGAGATGCACACTATGTATTTTTATTACAAAGTAATATCTGAAAATTGATCCTTAAATGTTGACCAACACTAGATTTGTCTTGAAGCAGTCAGCACACCAAAGAGGGAAAAAAGGAGGCATTTTCACTGAAAACATATGATTCTACACTACCACTAGTGTTTTCTACTTTTATAAATGGTATTTGCCCCCACCATAATGACTGAGGCATCTGGGGGAAATAATATGTTTTTCCCTTCAATTTCTGCACTTTGACAGTGAGCACAGAGAAAAATAAATTAGCAGGCAGTGGAATTTCCCCAGATAGTTCTCCATTATATTGTCAATAAAATGCACATGGCAGTCATCTGTGCAAGTCTTTGTGGCTCAGATGGAGATTTTGAATGTGTTGTTACATGTATGTAACCTAAGAAGCTCTTTTTTTTGTTTTGTTTTGTTTTGTTTTGTTTTGTTTTGTTTTGTTTTGTTTCCCTCACAGGGAATTCAACATTTGTACCTCAGGACTGTCAGTATTCAGGGTTTTTTTTGAAGCGCCCAGTCATGCACCTATGCAAGAATTCAGTTTTCATTCAAAAGCAAAGCAAAGATGTTCCGCTAATAGATTGCAATGAAAACCTAAAAAAAAAAAAAAAGGACCAGTAGCATTCCGAAGTTAGAAAACAGCTTTCTTGTCTACAGACTTTTTTGAGTGTTTGACATTAGCAAGATTCTGCTTTGCTAAACATATTAAGCTTAAAGGAAGGGAATAAAAAGCTGTCTTACCTTATAGCTTTGTACTCGTGAATGGAGAAACACTGGCAATATTTTAAACATTTGCTCTAAAATAGGAGAAAAGAGACAGGCATAAAATGTAGAAGTGCTAAACTGAAACAGCTTTTCGTTCAAATAAAAGCTAGGAGGTACATGTGTGTTTGGTAACTGTGAAAAGCTCAATAGATCCATACATGGGAATGTACAACAACACGTGTTTCTACTTTTCGGCCTGATAGATGATATTAATAGGTGATCTTCCTTTGGGAAGGAAGGCTTTTATCAACAACAGTAGCAAATGGTATGTCCTTCTGTAACGTTTATGAGCTAGCACCCGTCTTGGCTCAGCTCCCACGTCAGCTTTCAGGAGTGCACTTGTAGCTCCCTCAAAAAACACAAGCATTAAGAAGTGAAGTTGCACTTCCACAGTGTTTCCTATTATATTTTTTCCATCTGGATGGTTGAGGTGACAGTAGCATTTTACATCTGCCTGCTTTAACCCGGCCGTTTTGAACTTGATCCTGAACACACAATGAATAAAAACACGAACATTTTGTCATTCATTTGTTTAGTTGTCTTTGGCTTCATATTGGTAAATATGGCCTTGAAGTATGATGTTAACTGTGTTGCGTAATGAGATACTTATTGCATTAAAAAGTACTGGAGCAGAGCCCCAGATCCTGGGTGTACTAAAACTTTTAGAACTGAAAATTTGTTTGCACAGCCCAGATCTACTGAAGAATAAGTGTGAGAAATTCCTATTATAAGACCAAGCTCTCCATGCTTATGTATTTCATGATGATCCTTGGACAGAAGGTATGCCCATGTAGCACCACGATACTGTAAAACACGTCTTATTGGTGTGGCTCATACTTCAAAGACATGATTTGCAATTAGAACACTCATTTTTTTAAGCTATCCTGTTTTCCTTTTTGACTTTGATCCATGTAGGCACAGATTATATAAACCTGCAGATGATACAACACTGACTTTGTAGCTACCCAAAGCAATACTTCGAATAGACGAAAGAAATATTAGTTGTCATGGACCAAAAAAAATTATGTAGTAGGTTTACAAGTTTGGGACATATATGCCCTCATGTTTGGACTTTACATATGCCACTTTTCTTTTAAATAAATAACACAGGGAAGCAAATAAAATGCCTCCACCTCTAACTCCTTGATTATCCCTCAGAAATTAGGCAGCTATATGCCTGCTACAGGAAGGGTGCAAAGGAGGGAGACACTGCCCCCTAAAAATGATTTTCATTGGCTCCTGCTGTTGTCATCCTGTTGGTTATTTCATCTAAAAATGTTTTGGCCCTGTGGCATAACTATATGGGTTTAATTTTTATGTGTGTGGAAAACTGAAGAAGTAATAAACTTTAATGAGATCCATGTACTCCAGTGTTTCTTTGAGCTTATCTCATTCTTGGATGTGGAGAGGCTGCTCTTGGAACAAGACCTCCTAATGCCTACCAGAACCAATCCCAACAATATTTTTCCCAGTGTTTCTCTGTTTTCATAGTATCACCAAATGGTTTGTGTTGGAAGGAACATTTGAAGATATCCCTCTTTCCTTTTCCTGCTCTTCTTCCTTATCTGTACGTGTAATGTATACATTTGCAATATTTGTGCTAAAATCTATGCTCTCACCATTGTAAAGGTAATGACCCATGCCTTTGCATTTTGCTGTACAGTGTTAGTCTGTATGAGCCCTTGCTGAAAGCACATGTCAGGGACAACTGCTTTTCCGCAGACACTCTGTCTGCATGTGAAGAATCCTGGATGGCGTATTTGGCAGCAGATGTGACTGCCTGATGGCCTCAAAGTGAGAGTCCTGCAAACTCCACAGAAGTGAAGTGAAGCTTAGCAGTGGTGGGGATGGCTTGCAGGAGATGTGCCTTTGAGGGCAGGTGGCTACTCCAAGCCACACTTGAAGCACGGCAGCAGATTGTGCTGAGTAAAGGGACAATTTTGATCTGTACCCTCATTTGGAAAGCCACAATGATTTAACAGAAAGGAAATGTACTCCCACAGAAATGAACTGCAACTATCCTAGCAGCCTGACGATTTGTTGCACCACGCATATTATCCTTATCTGCAAATTCAACCCTGTTTAACACTGGTTCCAAATGCATTGCCTTGGACATGCTTATGACACTGCCCCAGCTACTCTGCATTCTCTCTTCCTCTCACAGCAGACCTTTCACTTTTGCAGAAAAAGAAACATTTTTTTACTTATCTTTCACATTCATCTTCAGGAACAACTGTAAGAGATGCTGGATGTCCTAAGCTATTCACTTTATTTCACTTCATTTCACTTCAGCACTATGTTGATCTCACTTGAGGTGTCCAAAAAAACCTTTTTTGCATTTCCTCTGCTTGTCATTTTAAACTCAGATGTCTGGCTTTAGTAGTATAAATAGCTGTTCCTAACAATTTTCCAGGACTAGAAAGTCACTGAAGGTGTAACCCACTTGTACAAACACCAGCTGAAAAGTCTGTATTAAGTAAAGTCCTAAAAGATTGCAGGAGCTTTAAAAAACTCTAGTAACAGAGTGCAAATAGAAATTCTGTTACCGAACAAGAACACACTCATTTAAGCCTATTTATTGAAAACAACAATAGCATATATTTTATATTATAACTAGCTATTAAGCTGATGTACTGTCACTGGGAATATAACTGTCCAGCTGGTGCAAATTGTTTAGTATGAACTCAAATTATTCCCCAATACAAATTTGATATGGATTGATTTACCATTTTCAAATCAATAGCTATGTTCTTTTCATCTAGACATTCTTCCTGCAATTTTGTCTCTGACATAACAACTTCTTTTCATAACAATATTATTTTCATAAGACTTTGGTCCATTTTAACCTGCTTTTGGAAACGGCCGTCTGGAAAGCATGCCCCTGGGGAGAGAGCCAGGCTGCTGGCATGGGAAGGACATAGGGGAGAAGGGATCAAATCATCGGGTTTTCCAGTCATGCCTTTCTCCTTAAAGCATTGCTCTCTGTCAGTGTCTACACAGTGGCAAGAGAAATTCCTGTTCCAGAGAACATGCTGCAGATAGCACATGGAGATCTCACCCACATGCAGATTGTCACCCACTGGCATGTGATTGATTAGATACCACAGATCACTCTACAGTGTGTCTAGGATCCCCTTACCCCCCGGCAGTATTAGAAAGCAAGCATGAGCTGTCCAGTCTACTTTGTTTTCTCCAGAGTGAAAGGTCATAGGCAAGGTGTGTGGGCTGGGAGTCTGGTGGCTTTGGAGGATGCACTGGAGAGGTCAGGGTGGGTATCAGGGAGCTGTGGCCCAGCCACCAGCCATGATTACCTCTTAGTCCTTGAAGTAAGGGTTTTATCATTGCAGGACTTCTCACACATGCCTCTGGAACCAAAATTTCCAACTTCTAGCCAATTTATTTTCTTTTTTTAACCTGTGAAGGAGTAGGGCCCTTATGAAATACAAATTTATTTCCTGGGTCAGCTACAGATTTTTGTATGCAGTTTCTGCCAAGCCTCTGTTTCCCTGCTGTGTAGGAAAATTATTTTTGATTAACACCATGAACACTGCAGTGTAAGAGATGAAGGACACCTGCTACAACCTGCAGAGACAATCACACTGCTTCTTCCCTTTCCTGAGCTGATCTCCTCTTGCCTTAAAGCAGTAAGGTCTTCCACCATCACAGAACTTTTCACTGCTACATGAAGCAGCTCCTATATCTTAGAGCCAGAAGCCATATAGTTGTTGATTGAAACTGTTGCACTGGTGCAGGACCATAGCCTGTGTTTGCCTGGCCTGTAGCTTCCCCACTCACGGAATCACAGAACATCTTGAGTTGCAAAGGACCCACAAGGACTGATGAACCAAGGATCTTCCGACCATTGGGAAAGTAGGATTCTGGACCACCTCCAGCTTGAATTCATCTCCTGGCTGCTGGCAGCTGGACTTCTGGAGGCATTTCTGTAGCATCATGAATCCATTCCCATCCTTGCAAGAAATTCTTCTGATACATCTCAAGGTCCCATTCCTCTTTTTTCTTTCTGCACTTAAGCAGTGTATTAGCCTCTAGTACAGTACTAGCTAATGCCTTCCTCACCTGAAAAAATGTATTTTCCATGAAAGCCAGAGTTTGCATCAAATTGTGCTTTGCGGAATCTTGCATTTCCTTCAATTTCTACTGCATGAGTGTTCAGATGATTTTTGCTGCATTTTACTTCTTTCCTTGTAATTACTGTACTTCTTGGCTTTTCTGTGTTAATGACCTTATGTGGCCTCTTTGCATGTCACAGCTTTCTTCAGTGCTCAGTCCAAACAGCCTCTCTATCTATTTCACAGCTTGTCAGGAAAAACAATATGCTCACAGAGGCCTATGCATGCTACTGCTTATGGTAAATAATACAACGAAAAGAGACAGATTTCCCTTTGAGTTTTAATGCAGCTGCACTGAAAACACAAATATTTCATCATATTGTTCTGTGGGGCAGAGGGCAGCATATAACAGACAACAGCCAGCAGACACAAACACAGCCCCTCTGGATGCAAAGGGTTACTGAGGGAGCAGAGATTCACAGAGGATTTTATTATATCCACAAGCACTGTCAGGACTTTTACCATGATTCCCGTAGCTGCCACCAGCCAGGCCGCTGTGCTACTGAGCTCCTCACAGCTCTGATCACACTGGCTGTGGCAGGTCCATCATCCTCTTGTGAAGGAAATGTCTGCATGTGTGTGCTGGCTTCTGCATCTGCTCAGTGCTGCAGCAATGAGGATCTTTCACTTACAGTGACATGGACCCAAACCATACCCACAGTATGGTATCCACAGTAATGGAGGGTCAACCTTCAGCCATGGCCCTGGCAAAACTCTTCCACACTGCAAAGATCTCTTTGCATGCTATCCCTTCCTTTAGAAGCCCCTTGCCAGCCCGTCTGCACCTTGTTGGTATACCCAGGGTCCTGTATTTTCTCCTGTGTCATACTTCTATCCCCCGTCTCTGATGAGTATCTACTTGACGTGACTCTTCAACAGGATATCCCAGAGACACCAGTGTCCCACAAGGAGATATAGCTGTCTCTTTCTATCTAGATTCAAGTCATGCAGCCTTTAGGGTGTAGCCGGGATACAGGAATGTTTCTGCTAGGCAGCATGTCCCTAGTGCACTACCTCTTTGAGATGCTCTATGAAACAGGTGGCCTTGTTTGTCCCAACCCTGTGTAAGTGCTAACCTCTGCAGGAAGAGAATGTCATCTGCAGAGTGGGATCTGACAAATGTTAAACAGGATCCTGGGTAAACTTGGAAGGCAAGAAAAGAGAGCTAAGGAAGAGCATTTGAAAAAAGAACATGTCAGCTGTTACTGTACGCTATCAAATGCCCTGCCACACTCTGGAGATCGGTGTTGCTGCAGTGACATCCCAGTATCCCACCAGACCTGCCCTGTGACACGAGTTCCAGCACTGGACCACTTGAGATTTAGGTCAGGCTTAAAAAAACATTCCATTCTCTGTCTAAATAAACAAGCATTGGTAACAGGTTGTGGTTTTTTTTCTTTTTTTTTTCTTTTTTAATAAGGAATGTTGTCAGTCCTATTTTATTATGCTTAATAGAAGGAGGTGAAAAAAAATCAATATAAGCACTGCACCTAACCTACTTAAACTACAATCACAATGTTATCTGAATGCCTTACAACATTGCTTAAATCCAACAAGTAGACAAGAAAACAACAAATCTATGCAGGGTTTTTTATACATATGGTGAGAAAGTTTGCAAAGTGTTAAAATATATTTTCTGTTCTGTATGCTTCTGGTACAAGGAAGTGATGTGCAGAATACTGTATACTTATGAGCAAAGCCTTGACTCATACAAACAATAATTGACTTCAAAACATAAACTGTGAATCTTAAAATGCTACTCCAAATCCCCTACAGTTGCTCATATAAAATCAAATCCAGCACCTGTGAAAGTTCAGCCAGCTGATTCTCTTTGACTCCAGTGGGCATTTGACCAAGCCCATGATGACCGTGAAGTACCTGATAGTCTAATTGTATTCATATGAAAAAATCACATTGCATAGATTTAAACAGGAAGACATGCAAAAACAAGACAAGTCACAGTATAGCAAAACCTTGTTTCTTTGGTGAAACAGAAGCAGATATAAAAGTTACAAAGATTTTAGACTTTCATTCACAAAAAAAACAGACATTCACATTATACACTATACAAGATAATATAAATAGAGAAAAGTATTATGTGCATTGTTTGGGGGCAGGGGTGGGGAATGAACCAGCCAATGCAGCGACGCATTGCCAGGCTGAACACACAAAGGTTGGGTACCCAGGATGGAGCAGTCACTGCCATTTTTTAAGAGATATCATCTGGGACTGTAATCAGTGTTCCCAATAAGCCGTGGCAAGGCTGCCTCATGGGCAGCTCTGCCTAGGACAAATTCTTAAATGCTGGCTGTGTTTTCAACTGTTTTCCTTTGCAATATTTTGTATCATCTCCCCACACTAACACAAAGGCATAAACCTCCCGTCTGTCTTTGTATTTGCAATGCCATTTTTAAAAGTGTATCCCAGGGAACTTACTGTTCTTTATTTTCCCTTTTTCTTTCCTTTTTTCCTGTGCCCAAAGCTGTGCAGGGAAATTCCCAGAAATAATCAGACACAGTCCTTTATGTAGAGAGGTCCTTCCAAACATTACCTTCTACACTTACTGTACAGATCGAGGTCAGTTGTCACACTGACCAGGGTAAGAAATCATAACAGAAAACTCCTACGCACACACTGCACCAACTACAACCTATAATATCTTTGTGCACACTTCTTTCTAGAAAGCCAAGATCCTGATTCTTCCGCAAGTCACACAGATCTCACCCATCTAACCACAAGCAAATGATCCTGTTTAGCAGGAATTTTGTTCTCTAGGGAAACAGCAAAAGATGGTTCCAAAAGTGGAGCTCAGGGGCTAATACTGCTCTGGCGAGCTCTTTTAATCTTCTTTGCATGGGTAAAATAACATCCAATAAATTAAATCAGTATGGCTTACTTCATTTATTTATGTACGCTTCACAGCTGCAGCATTCATACACAAACATTCATTACTTTATAAAAAGATTAAAAAATGGTTATATATACAAAATTATTTACTTTTTTGATTTTGTTTGTTTTTTACAAAAATTGATCCCCCAAACACTAGGTCTATCTCCATTTTAGAATGCAGAGACCTGTAATATAGACCTTGTAGTTAATGTTGTGAAAGTCATTTTTTTTCTTCTTTTTTTCTTTTTTCTTTCTTTCAAAAAAGGTGGCCCTGGTTGATAAAGTTAATGTATTAGCACTTGGATTTTACAGGCCCTCCTTGTCATATACAAGTCCTCCATGCAGTCCTTTCTCACGAATGATGAGGCTGGAATGGAGAGCAGAAAAAAAGTTCCACATTGCAGTCCCTAGTTCATGCTATATCCCCACTTATGTGCTCTAAATTTTGTGTCACATGGACACACACTGTACCTTGAATGATAACTGGCACAGTTTTCATTTAAAAAAAAATTCATGTAACTTTTGTGTTTATCTTCGCCTGTTTATAGCAAATTTCAGTCAGTAAAGTTATTTCAACCATTTCCAGCCTAGGTAAACATAAAAACAATGTCATAAATGACTGAAGACCTCTGAGGCCATTCTAACCATAAATATGCCTGAACTTAGTGTGACTTTTCATTTTATATACAGGATTTTAAAAACAAAAAACAAACAACATTAAAATCATCTTATTTACATTTTCATTGGTGCTAAAATCGAGCTGTTTAAATATTGCAGAAGGCTGGTAGGTATCATAAAATGGTCCACACTGATGGCATATAAAAAACTAATTATCATTGTAGGCTGGAAATGGTTTCTTTTTATCCCCATAAGCACTTCTCTTCTATATTTTTTTAAAATTTTCTGATAAACACAATATTTTTGCAAAATGCATTGTGAATACCGGAGTCCGTAGTTTCAAAACAATTTCATAATACTCCTAAAGTGATAGAAAAGGCACAGAAAGTTAGAACTTTGGCTGAAATGGTGGAAATCCCCATTCACCATTTAGCACTCAGCGCCTTGAGTCCTGCCACGTCCTGATCCAGCGATGGTAGTGTTTCGACGAATTTAATGATGTTCCCTTTCCTGATGAAGAATGTTTATAGTAGTATTTCTTAGAATAAGTCCTTTGGTATGTGGATGCTGCAATGAAAAGGAGGAAAATAAAAGGAAATCAACTTAAAATAATTAAAGCATGAATCATTTGTCTTTACTTCCCTTTCTATTTATTCTTGTTTAATTAGAAGGCTAACAAATAATTAACTAGTACTTTGACCGTGTTACGGAGAGGAAAAGCATCTCTTACACAAAGTTAGAATACATCTATAGAAGTTAGTGCTATTAGTAACCTATCAATTTCAGGGACTTTGTGAGAGTCCTGCTGTTTAGTTTTAAAGTATCTTAATGACTTCTGTAAAAACAGAAAATGAACATTTATATTAGTTCTTGAACCCCGATGATTTTTCTACACAGGGAGCTGTACTGCTGGCATCCGTAATACGAGACTTTTCTTGTATCTCCTGCACTTGTCTTAAAAGATGTGCTTGCTACTTATCATTAGTTATCATTATAGATGATCTTGTTTACATTAATGAGTTTATTGATCTCAGTCCAACACTGATTCATTATCAAAGAACTTACGATTCATGCATGTAATTTTAGGCATATCCCATCTTCCATTCCCTTGGCACCGTATGGTTGGAATATGACGCTGGATGAAACCATCTTTGCAGTGATATCTAATAAGAGAGTTAATCTCATAACGAGGTTTCATCTTCCCAAAGGTCTTTGCATTTTCTACAACAGGAGGCTGACCACAGGCAACTGAAAGGAAGACAAAAAAACAAAACCCAAAACATCACTTAGTGAATACTCTTCTGAATGTGTTACTGACTTCTACATCAATGGCTTCAGCAAGACTCCAAAGAGACATGTTCAAATAAGAACAGGGAGATCAGTCTTTTCTGTAGCTCTCTGGTTTTTGTAGAACAAATGGGAAGTGGGAAATGACAGGTTGTGTCATTAATATTTCCTTTTTGCTTTAAATTACTGATATAAATTTGAACAAAAAAAGTTTTCATACTCACACAAGGAAAAGATTTTCACTGGAGAACTGTAAAACTTGAAAAGTAGTGAACTTACAGCAAGCGTTTAAGAAAAATTCCTTATTCTCAAAACTTCTCATGGTCTCCTCAACAATACACTGTTTAAAGGCACTTTAAACTCATGCATTCATCAGTGCACAGAGAACATATTACAAGAAGCTGTAAATGGTAATTGGGCAACGGGGAAGTACACACAATATTTTCGTTCTTTTTTACTTTCCAATCCAAAGAGGCAGAGAACAAATAAGATGTTAATGTACAGCTCCTGGCATCTCTCAGGTTTCTTGTAACTATCAGCTTTAACAGTGTGTAAGCCCAGAGTGCTTTTCAGATTCCAAAAATGCCATTACGGTTGGACTATATGATCTTAGAGGTCTTTTCCAACCTTAACAATTCTATGATTCTATAATTAAGCTACATAGTTTTGGAAAATGTGGAGGGGAAGGCAGCATCACTTGACAGATGATGCTCAGTGTTGAAGAGACAACTGGAATCTAGACCAATTGCCAGACCACTTCAGGGCTAAACAAAAGTTAATGCACATTATTGACGGCATTGTCCAAATGCCTCTTCAACACCAACACGCATGGAGCACCCACCACCCCTCTAGGAAGCCTGTTCCAGTGTCTGGCCACCTTCATAGCATGGAAATGTTTCTTAATATCCAGCCTGAACCTGCCATGGTGCAGCTTTGTGCTGTTTCCACGCATACCATCTCTGCTGCCCACATAATTCACAGGGATGTCATCAAAGGAAAGAAGAATTGGTAGTATTTTCAAGGCATGCAAGTAAAACAGTCCTGCCAGGTCTGTGAATGTCTCTCGAGACTTGCACATAAGAAATTTGCCTCGTTTTAACCATGAGTTTCAACTGTGTATCATTCTGTGCCCAAGTCAAAAGAAGATTAGGAGGAGTTTTAATTTGTGGAAAAAGTGATTTTGGGGGCTAACTCACGTCTGGAATCACCATACTGATCATCAGAAATCAACAATTTGTCCCTTTAACAATATAAAACTGAAATACAGAATGTTATGCCGTAGTTTCTGTAACGTTTCTACCTGTTCCTTTCTTGCAGGTGTAGGTCAGGTGGTAATTGCACGGAACATCATTCCACTGCCCATTCTCATGCCATATTATAACAACACAGTCTTCTCCAGCAGAAAAGAAACTATCAGGTTGGTTTGGTCTCCAGTTCTCATATTGCTGCAGGAAAGAGAAACAAATTCATTATTCCCAGTGTTGGGATATATTTACATTCTGTTTTACAGAAGATCACACAACATTACCTTTAACAAACAGCAATTTCAATTGTTTGAATCAAGCAGTTAAGCACAAACTAAACAAAGCTAGATTTACAATATCTTCCCCCTCTATTAATGGATGCAATAAATAGACTACTACCCCTGCTAGTCCATGACTACTAAATGGCAAACCACAGGTTGGCTTCTCAGATTCAAATAATCTATTCTCTGACTTCATTTAATGAAGCCATGCAATGGGACAGCTTGTAGAATTAGGTGTAAAATAAATAAAGGTGTCACAATGTGTCCTGAGATTACTGCGATTGACATCTCCATTAGAAAGGCTTAGGTGGCAGACTGACAGGTATAGAGCAGCCTTTCAGATTAAGAAATGATTATCCAAATTCTCCCATCTGAAAAAAAAACCTAACACCACAGACATTGTGACCATATATGAGGGCTGCTCCGAAAGTATTGCCTCCTGTTTTTGTTTTTTGTTTTTTTCTGTTGGCTCAGGCCATCAGAGGTGGATGTTGGTGGTTTTTCAATAGAGGCTGAACTTTCCCACCAATATTCTGTAACGTTGTTGCTGTGGGACCGATAGCGGCAGAGGGGCAGGTTGACAGAATGGCATCTGACACAGAAGTGCACATGAAGCAAAGATGTGGAATCAAATTCCTCCATGTGGAAAAAATGGCACCTAGTGACATTCATTGATTCTGAGCGTTGATGGACGGCAACCAGTGGATGTGAGCACAGTGAGCCAGTAGGTAGTATGTTTCAGCAGTGGTATCAGCACTGTGAAAGACAAGCAATGTTCTAGATGGCCATGCAGATTAAAAGCACAGCAGCCATGCAGATTAAAAGCACAGCATGCAGGCTCTTGTTCATCACTGGCCAAAATGAATAGCTAATAGTGGTGACTATGATGAAAAAGAGTGTTTTTTAGCTGAGAATTTAGTCTCCTAAATAGTGTTATTGTGTTTTTTGTATCTGTTGAAGCTTCCATGGAAACAAATAGGAGGCATTACTTTCAGAGTGACCTACGTATATATGTGGCAGTGAAAACTGAAACTGGCACACTGTTATTGGAAGTACAAATCTGGTTGTTAGTATGTAAAAGAAATAAAAAAAAAAAAACTTTTTTTTTTTTTTAAAGCTTGACTTCCTACTCACAACACTCATCTGGCACATCAGTTTAGGCAGGCTCTGCTTTTTTGTCTTCTAAGATGGCAATGTGCAGATTTGCAGTGATACAGCTACACAGCTCTCAGCTTCCAGCTCAGGATCTCCATAAAGATGTGTCTCTACCAAGAGCTGTGTGATTATGATAGCTGGCAGACTGTACACAGCTCAATGCATGGGCTAGAACACAGTTATTTCACACCAGAATGTACTTTTTCATCATTGCACAATGTGATTTTTTGGATGACTTTTTTTTTTCCAAGCAGCAGGAAAAGGAGAAACAACAGTCACACAAACTGAAAATCTATGCAACAGTCTTTGATAGGGTACATATAGTCTGATGTCCTTGCAGTTAGCAGAGGTTAGCAGTTAGCAGAGGGATAATCTTTACCCCACTTCTTGTTTCATCTTGATCCCAAGAGAAGCACAATAATTTGAGACTTCCATGTTATGCAAAGGAAAGCTTGAGTAGATAGAGGAAACTATTCTTAGCAATTTTCTTTGGGATTTCTGTGTGTCACTCCATGAAGAATTTAATGCAGGATAAAAATAGATATCTAAAATAACACGAATTCACATAAATGCCAGACTTTAACTGGGTAGATAGACCCTTGTATGGTCAAAATTGCAGAGTTTCTACATTGCTTATGTTTCCCTTGTGCTTACATCTTTCTGGCTAGCACTGGGCCATATACATGTCATAAAAGTTTAGCTTTCTATTTTCTTAGCTTTATCAAATAACCACTATTCACTGCCTGTGTGAACACATTTTAGAAATACAGTTAACAAATGCCATGTGGGTAATATTTACCTTACGATAAATCAGGCTATGAAAAAAAAAATACTTGACCTTTTCCTACTATATGTCATCTCATCCATCACAGGTTTTAATTATCCAAGCAATTTAACAATCATAGTCTAAATAAATTTGTTCTGTACTGAATTTATTACCTCTTCCAATTCATAAAACATCCTTCTTTTTAAGTGGCACAAGCTTAACTTCATCTTTACTTAGTCTCATCCGTGTCTAATAGTCCTAAACTACAATACACGCTAAGTTCTTTACTCAAGTCCAGAATTGAGCACTTCACACCAGCTCACAGACGAGCCACACAGGCTTCATACACTGCTACTTGCCTTGCCTTAAGGAGCTTAAAATTTGTGTTTGCTTTGTTGGCAAGGCTGCTGTGTAACGGCAAAGGATTATATCTAGACTTTGTGGTTTATTCAAGAATGTCTGATATCCTCCAGCATGACATGCTGTTACCTCACATCTGATATCATCATTGCACAAATTTATTTTGGCGGAATACCTCTGATTCAGCTTGGTTTTAATGCCAGAATTGCTAAGCAGAGGAAGTTCCAGACTGCTGAATTGCTTTCTTAGGTCTCCACCCAGATCTTCTGTAGTTTTTCAGTTCCTTATTTAGCCCCTGATAACATGATAATGGTACAAAAAGATTCTCACAGTCCAAGTGGAATAAGTTGCTAGACAAATAAACTAATGTGGTTTTTTTTCTCACAGATGATATTTTTGCATGACCACCAGCTTGAATCTGTTTTCCACTTACACTACTGTAAACCATGGGTGATTGCACTATACCCAGTAAAACTACATCAGCAGAAAATTAGTTCGAAAGAACCAAATCCCTTATGTCAGACTGTATGGTTCTGTTGGTTTTCAAAGACACTTCTTAGAATCTCACATATACAGTGTGCTAAGTGTAAACACTCCACTCTCTTGAAAAAAAAAAAAAAAAGTATTTTAAACACTCAATTCATAAATTTTCTGTCAGAAAACACTGCTCAAAATATTCTAAATCAGATGTCTTTTTAGTGCTTATGTCACTTAAGATCCTCGCATTTTGATGCTATTACAGAATTTTAGAAAAGTTACATTATACTAAAAAAAAAAAAGCTCAATATTTTAATTTTATTCCTTGGCAACATGTACCATGTGAGATTGTTTGCCTTTTAAGACCACGTCCAAAATAGATCAGCCATGGTCAGAGAGGAGCCAAAACTCACTGGCACCATCCCGTCCAGCCTGCTGCTACATCCACATCACGTTGACACCAGCAAAACCACACTCGGCAGCTTGGTGTTTCAGTGGATGAAGTGCAGGGCATTCTTCTGCCAACAGTCAGACTTCAATCACTGCCATTAGAACACTTTTAGCTGTATCACACATAAAGAACAAATCATATTTCTTGTATTTTGCTATCTGTATATTCATTTGGCTTTCTGAGAACTACACCACTGTTGTGTCTTATCATTAGTTCCAACTGAAAATATGAGCTCCAATGGACCCATGGACCTTCTGTCATATTCCTGTGGTCCATGGGTTGGAGCCACAGCTGAGGCAGGGCATCACCTCCTCAGGCTTCCCTGGGTGACTGATCTCGAATCAGTGAAGCAGTGGCAATATGTTTTCTTGCCTCATGTGTTAGAGTAAAAGTTCCACGTTTGAGCAAGGTTTCCTTATGCAGGATTGAATTAAATTGCAGCCTTAATCAGCCTTAATCAGGTGAAAGGATAAAGGAGGAAAAGAAAGCCAGGATGACAGAGCTGTAAAACTACTGATTACAGTGTCCTGTCACTATTTTTGTCATTCAGATGGCTGGCAGTATCACCTCCCTGTTATGAACAAGATCCTACCTTGTGGGAGATTTGTTATTTAATTTTTTTAGATAGCCAGCCTTATTTGAGGGACTAATTTCCTTCTTAACGTGTCATCCATTCTTCTCTTTCAGATGTTTGCCTTGCCAAGATGAATCTCCAACCTAGCACTTAGACATTTCAGCCCTCCCTTTATCTCCAAAGGGTGCACCAAGTGGCTTAGATCAATGGCTGGGTTCTGCATTCCAGAACAGTCATCAAACACCATGTTTAATGAACACAGCTACTGATGCAAACAAAACATTACTGCTTGAGCCACTAATTGTGTAAAGGCCAACAATCTCTTGTACATAACTAGAGCTAGGAAGCAGCTTATTTCAAATACATCTACTATTTAGATTTATAGGCTTAATGTCTTTACTTCAGGATTAAGGAAGCATTTTTTCAGCATGTTTAAATGAGCTTAAAGCATAAACTTGTCTTGGCAACCTTTGGCACTTGTAATGTTCACCATGATTTTTATTTTATTTCACTTTGGCTGCTTCCCTATCTGATTGCTTCGTAATGCAAGATTAATGAGGCTAAACAATAAAACGTACAAAAAAAAAAAAAAAACCCAAAAAAACAAGCAGTGATGTAGGGACTCAGCTGACTGGATGTTCTCTATGCCATTTCATCTTAAGTGAAGCACAACATCATTAAACCATTTTAATCACCACGGCAAAGCTTATTGGCTGCTGTCTCTATTTTTTTTCCACAATTTTGGTATAGAACAGGAATATACTTTTTCATAATAGCAGGCAAATTCCTAGAAGTCTTCTTCAGAAAAGCCTTGTGAACATGTCCCTCACTGTTGAGGTTCTAACTGGATTGCAAGTCCCAGTTATTACCCTGCTTTATAGGTTGTCTGAATGACAACAGACAAGGGTACAATGAGTATATGGATCATCTCAGGAATCCTTGGCTTGTGGTTCATGCTGTTAGGCAGCACCGATACTGTTATACGAGATATTCACAGGAAGTGAAAGGCATTGCGTTTCCTTTCAACAGAAAAAAATCAAACAGATTACTGTGAGGATTTGGCAATGAATAAAATGCTTACATTAACTTCACCTAGTATTTAAATACATTTATACATTGAGAAAAACATACTTTACAGCATAGGCTCTGTTTCACTTCATTTCACCCTAGTCCTGAAAAAGATTTTATGAATGGGAGTAGTTTGATAGAACTCACCAAGAGTATTCATAAGACTAAAAATTCCATTCAGTGGATGTTTAAGCACAGGCCTTGCTTTAAAGCCATGGGTGGTGTCCTAAACTCCGTAGGGTAGATCCCGTGCATACTTCAAGCACTTGCTAAAATAACACACTGAAAGAGGGATTGGGCTAACAAAGCTGGCAAGTCTCTGCTGGGAGAAATTTGCGTCAATTTGAAGACAACAGCTATGTCTAAACTTGCCTATGAGCACACAAGATAAATCACACGTCATGACCCCATATTCTGAATATTTAGATCATAGTTGAATGGCCACCGTCAGACCCTTAATCTGGGCTTTTTTTCACGAGATTTGGGAAACATACAGAATTTGGATCGGGCAGGCATGCAGTCCTCCCCATTGCAGTTACTCTGTGAGCAAGTCAAACTCTCAGAAGGAGCTTTGCTAATGACCTTTAAAGGCCTTCTTGTTGTTGTTTTTGGTGACAGAGCAGTCAGGTATACTGAATATGCTTTTATTTCCTATACAAGAACTTGCAAAAAGGACTCTGAATAATTTTTGTGTACCTCTGTGAATATCCATTTGCACTGACCACATATTGAACAAGCATTAAGATTTTTGTAAATATAAACAATTGGGGAAAGAAATCTAGGGACTAGGAATGAAATAAGTAAAAATGATTTGCTAGCTGATGTAGCTGAAACACAAAAGCAGTATCAAACCTATATTTTGGGGGGAGTACAAGTTGCAATGTATGACAGAAAGTTCCCACTAGATGGCAATGTCTACTCACGACTGCCTCCAGCTGCTCAGTAGTTGCAAAATCATCACTATTCAGAAAAGATCTTTCTTTTATTAACTCTTTAAAAACTAACTGAAATAAGTAGGCAGCACTTCAGCGACTTTGACCTGCTCTGGACCAAGTCCTTTTAGGGTGTTAACTTTCATTGCGGTTCACACTGAACATGCTTCAGTTTTATGGTTATACTGTGTGTGTTAGTCTTCCAGAATACTCTGTAGTACAGAGAATGAAAAATGAGTGGCACAGAGAGCTGGTGAAATTCTTTTGCTAATGGGCAGGTGTTTTACTGGAAGGAAAGTGTTTTACAGTGTTAAATGTTGGTTGACATAATACATGTTCCTTGGGAGTCACACCAACAAAATTATATGTTATCAACGTGATGGAAATTGTATAGGGTGTGACATTCTCCTTTTGTGCACAACTTCCAGGAGAGCCACTCAAAAAAGAAAATCTTCCACTTTGTCATTTATTTCAACAGTTATAGCACATCTGAAGTTGTCCAAGAGCTTCAGCCCTGCTGGAACAAGGCTCTGACAGAACTGGCCCCTTGGGTAAAAATAAGACAAAAAACCACTTTGTCCAAGAGGCCCTCCTTACTGCCTATGACATTCTGAAATAGAAACATACCTGACATTAATAACATTATATAGTTCTCCTCCATTTAAACACAGGTCAAATGAGCATCTTAAAAAGAGGCTTTAACGACTGACTGCAGCACACAAAATCAAAACATTTGGTAGATTTAAAATCTCCTTCTGCAGGGATCTTGTGGGATACTGGCACAATGAGCTTTTTGTTTGTGGCTGACTACAGTACTTTTTAGTTTGTTTGCTTTATTTAACCTTTGGAGGCAGGCTGCCTCCCTATAGTACCCTGAGCATTTTGAAGGGCTTCACGTTTAATAATGTTACTCTTTCTACGAGGACGCAGTTATGGATTTGCTCAGGTCAGAGCTTTCTGATTCACTGACCAATAAAGGGAGGAAAAGAGAGGGCTTTGTTTTTGCCAGAATTAAACTTCTGTTTTGTTTTGCTTTGTTTTTATGCGACTACCTAACTGACAACTCGAGGGCCAGCACTGTGAATGCAGGGTGTAACATCGTAGTGCCAAAGGGAAGAAAAACGAAATGGAGTCTCTGGACAGTATTAAAAACAGCAATGTGCCCCATTACTCTCCCAGTGACAGACAATCTGGCCACAGACACTAGCCAGCTCTTTATTACTGCGCTAATCTTATGTAATGGGAGTGAGCTCACTGCCCTACAAAGCACTAATTATCAACAGCATTTTCCGAAGGATATGAATAACACCCCTTGTGAGACAGAGGCCCACGGCACAACCCCAAGTAGCTATATGTGCTTAATCCATAACATGAATAGCTCCAAAGGACTCCTTCACCACTATGTCAGCTCACAAGGGTCCTTAACAGTGAATGCCAGCAATCAAAACACAATGGAGAAGCTGCCAAGAGCAACACCAGACTTTTTTTCTGTTTGGATGGGTGTGCTTTACAGCTGTAAAAGTTACTATTCACAGAGCTAAGTGAATTATTTAAATTCAATTTCCCTAAGATATTTTCAAATGTCACCTTCTGTTCATTCTTTCCTTGATCAAGCCAATTGTTAAATGTCTCCACTGATACCGTAAGTTTTGTTTCTTTCCAGTTTGCATTACATGAAATTCGGGACATACAAGGACTCGAGCAGTTATGGACAAACTCTTATTTTCCTACACTTGTATGACTGTTTGGGCCTTGCCTCCTTCTGTACCACTGTGATTTTCCAAAAGTTATTTGTTTTTGTTGCTTCAAGATTACAACATACGTGGCATAACATTTATCCATGATTGATCATAAAAGAGTTGTTCGCTATCACAGAAATGACAGAAGAAAAATGTACAGAAAAGTGCAAGAAATAATTCTTATTCTATAAACTTTTAAGTAAACAAATTCTTATAAACATGTTTTGATTCCCTTGTAAATTACCAGTCAGAGTAAAACTAAGTCTTTTCAACATCAAATACCAACAGCACATAACCACGCTGTAAAAGAAGGAAAGCAGAGCAAACAAAACATGCTCTGTAAGATACTGTACTATTTTTTTCTTCCTCTTCCATCTATCAATGCAATCATACCTGAAATGTCCTGAGCAGAAATTTGCTTGATTTTGAAGAAGAAATGAATAATAAAGCCCTAGGAATACTAGGGTGCTGTAAGTGCCTTCACCTTTGAGGTTAGATGTCTGGAAACTGGGATCTAGGCAGGTAGGGCAAGATCTGCAGGCCAGTTTTCCTTCTCAATGGCCCAAGTGATCTTGTGTGCAACCAATGTTCAAGATCTGCAGCTGTGGCCACTAACTTTCTGCAGTCATTGTGGTGAAAGCTGAACTTGCGCCACAAGCCCAGGTCTTGGTTTCCTGAAAGAGCATTCACTTTTTGTGTTGCGCTCACACAGTGCCAATGAGCCCTTTGGGAACAGTGGAACAGAGGAAACATGGCTAAAGTGTTATCCAGGTAGCGCTCAGCTCCAGAACACAAATCCACCTTTCTTAGCCACTGGAAATGCTGGAAAATTCTTTCTTTCCAAGATAGATGGATCAAGAACACATTGAAGATGATAAAAGATTGTTTACTGTCATACTGATACAGTGCAACAATTAGAACAAATTAGCTTCATACGGGTGGCCAGCAATAAAATCAAATAATAAAATAAAACTGAAATCACAGTTCATTTTGGTTTACATATTGGACAGGATACCCTAAGCTTAGCCAAGGAGCTCATTTGATGATGTGCACTGACCTCATCTAAGAAGCTCCCAATCTGTCTTCTAAAAAAGTTACAAAAAATAGACAAATACAAATAAAATATGGCCTGGCTAATAAAATCCCATATAATGCAGTATCAGTTACCAAGAAAGTAATCTGTTTAGGAAAGTAACATCTAGACTACCAACTGAACTTCAGGGTATGAAACATATTACCTAGCTACTTTATTAATGTTATTTTGCAGTTTTCAAGCCCAGAATGTGTTTCGGATGTAGTGGGAACAGGTGTTTTTACAAGGAAATAGTGAGATTTTATTTAGACAACCCAATCCAGTGCATAACATTATGCTATTTTGCCTAAAAGACAGGAAACTGCCGAGCAGTTTAACATTAAAAACTACTTTACAACTAAGACCTAAAACCTGCCAAAATCCTCTAAAAGCACACAGATGACTATGTATCAAATGATTCAGTGAGATACATCAAAAAGTCTTCTCAGGTTCTCTTTGCAGAAACAGAGCCTCACATTACTATGAATTATGACTATGTATGTTTCTATTTTGTTATGATAATTTTCCTTGTCCTAACAGTCCTCCTTAAAGAAAACATCTTGATGTTTTCAGTGTGTAATGTTGGTACAGTGAAACAAATTTATTCAGCAACATAGACATGGAAAAATGTCCTGTGGACTGAAAAAGAGTTTTAATGTTTCTGATGTTATAAACATTACTACTTGCTTTCTCATTGAATTTGATTGAACTTGCTTCATTATTGAAGACATCATCTTCTTTGGTGTCCTGACTAACTCTGAGAATCAGACAGTGCTTTTACAAGATTACTCTTCATTTATTCCAAAATATGGTCATTGGCATTATTTTTGCAAGTTAGACAAACATTCCAGTTGACACATGAGAAACAAGCATAGGAATAGTGGGCTTTATGGACTGCTACTGCTTTTGATGAACTGTTGACAGTCAATACTCTCTATAGGGAATTACAGTAAGGCCAAGATATCAAAAGTGTCTGACAATAGTTAGTTGACTATTAGGCACTAAATAATCGCCCCTGTTTTCAATATGACTGTGAGCCTGTCCTGGTACCCTAGGTTCAGTTGTGGCTTCCCAGTAAGAAGCTTAATTCTGTATGTTCACTCTTTAAAAGCCCTGGTCATATTCTCCCTTAAAACAAATCTCCTATCTGACTGAAGAGGCAGGAACTGATCTCAAAGAAAACCTAAAGGCCCTTTCTTAGTTGATCGGTAAAACTGGTATCCACTGATTCATCAAGGAATGGAAACCTCCACAGCCACATCAGAGAATCTAACTCTTCTCACATTACTAGGCTAATGATAAAGATGAACTCATCACCCTCTCTAGTCCTACAGTTGCAACATTTCAATACTCATCTCATACGACCATTTAAGAAGGCCATGCAGAAAGGAAAAAAAAATGTTACTTTGGGAGCATACGGAGTTAAAATAGCACAAGATTTAATGCCAGTGGTGTATGTGACTATGAAGCCCACAAAAAATAGCTAAGGTGTACATGTATATTCAAGAAGACACCACAGTTGGGAATGACGCACAGTGCACTTGGATGTACGTTTGCTGGTTTTCACTAAGGAACTCATATATGTGCTTTTGTCAGATGGTCATAAATAATAGCAGCTGGCATTTAGCTTCAGTTTAAAACCTCTGGAAAAACACATGTCATGGTTTTGAGCTGAAAACATTTTAAAAATGGCTGATTTCCTTCAACTGAACTCATTGGTTGAAATATCTTCTAGGTGCAAATGTTAAAAAAGCACTTGATCCTTTTTCCAGAAATTGTTAATAAAATGTAAGCAAACACCTGGCAAGAGAGTTCCTTTCAACATACTGAATATTTAAGTTGTGGGTTCCTTATGTCCATGGAAAAAGTATAACAAAATAATCCAAGCCTTATTTCATATTGTCCAGTGGTAAAAGTCTGTGGTTCAGTGATATCCAATCCCAGTAGTAGATGGAAGTATGACTCCTTTTATTTAGTTCAGAAAGAAAACTCATATGAAGGACAAATCATAACTTTTTGTATAAATACTTATCACAGCTATTTAATCTGGGCAGTACTAGGTCAGCTGCAGCAGTGGGCCAATAGTGTAATCCACAATGTGTCTTGCTGTTGGTGGTGCTATTCATTTGCCCTTTTTTTTAATCTACCAAATATCACAACTTTTTTTTTAACTCAAAAACTTAGAAACCACATAAGTATGATTTTCAGATTAAGCTAAGCTATTATCCTAATATTCAAACAGGTATCAAAATAAAGATGAATGTGAACCACTTTTATATGCGCTATCTAGAAGTTGGTGTGATTGTTCTGATTTTGATAGTATCTCCAAGGAAACTCTTTATGTCAAGGGAATACCCAGAAGATTTGGCAAAGTTTCTACTAAGTCACAAGAGCTGAATAGAATTCTGGATGGAAAATATTCTCTTGGAGAGGAACTGGGCTACAAAGTTGAAAACAGCCAAATTACAGATGCACTCTGGCATATATAAGTTTTAATATATGCAACAACCTCTACTCAGAAATTCATATTATGAGTTTTTAAGAAATAATGCTTATTTTCAAGATTGTAAATTAACACTATCTTGACTGCTTTTCAGCTGTAAATACACAGATGTAGAGTTTTGAACTACAATATTGAAATTCATTGGAATTTTAGGTCATCATCAGGGAATTACATTTAATGAGTACTGTTGATTATGTCATTATTTCTGTTAATTAATTGAGAAGTAACAAATCACTAGCAATAGAAAACAGTGATATCAAAGTTGAACCACACTCAGAGAGTGCCTGTTGCTGTCAGCAAGGTATGAGAAGCCACATTAAGAGACAGAGAATTAACTCATCTAGCATCAATGAAGCTTGAGGCTGCAGCCCATCTTTTGCTCCCAAAAATGCACGTGGAGATTCAAGAGGAAGTGATGCAAAAAAACTCCACCACTCACATCCTGCAAGATTATGTGGCTCTAAGCATAAATGGGCACCGTGGTTTGACCAAAGAGCCACTAAGCAACCAATTGCACAACAAAACTTACGATCTTCCTTCTTTTTTTCACCACGCTGTCACCTCCCACACATGGCAGTTTCCCAAGAAATGACTTATTTGGAAGTCGTTTTAGAGAACTTTAAACCTTTGGCTATTTACATGAAATAGCAATAAGTGAAGCCTGTTCTGTCCCAGGTGTCTACATAAGCTGCAGCCACATAGAATGCAGCAAAGTACACATACAATTGTGTGCATATGTGAGCATGTGCACATGTGTAACCTGAAGTCCAGATGCTTTCTTCTTTAAGAATAATTCACAACTGGAAAGGAAATAAAAAGCAAACCACTTCTTTTTATATATATATACAGACATAATATTATTCAGTGGGTGTTAAACAGCATTAACGCAACTATCCCTTTTCTTCTGGTGGAAAGAGCTCCACCATTTCCTGTACTGAGCAGCTCTTTGATTTAGGTTAGCTAAAGGTGGGCAGAAAGTGCTTTCCCTCTCCTTCTGCTGATTTTCCATTTTGATTTAAGGTAACAGGAGGTTATGACAGCAACTTAAAACTTTACAGACAGATGACTGGTTAAAGGCCTCCTGAATCACCTAAGGATGGCTGCTTCCCCAGCCTGCCCGCACAATTGCCACACAGACTAGAACAGCCTCCAAGAACACCTGAGAGGCTCCTTCATGCATTCTCAAAGATCCAGCCAATGCAAGGGCTCGTACACCATACCCTCATCCGAAAAAAAAAATGCATTCTCTTCTATATATGTAAGGAAGAGAGGAGAATTGCTAAATGTCATAATTTAAGAGCTGAAGATCACAAATTCTTCTGCATTTCAGACACTTAAGTAATGGTCTTAGACTTTTTGAATTTTTCTTTCTGGAAACTCTGGGAGTCCAACATATAAAATAATAAGAAACAAGATTTTAGAATTACACCACAAAATGGTAATTATCCCAAAACAAGACGGTGTGCTGCTTGTTTGCATGAATGCATATTTAGAGACTGCATGTTTTCATGCAGCTTCTCTCAGTTCTGGTGGGAACTTGATAAGCCACCACAAAAAGCTGAGTGAATGATTTCATTTTAAAAGCATCTTACCAGTGGGCTACCATCAGTCCAGCGGAAATCACGCTCAAACATCTTGTCATTGAGGCCAATCCACTGGTAGTCATGCCCAATACCTAATGGGAAAAGAACCAGAAAGATATTTTTATTAACTTTCCCATAAATGGCAGAGATTTCATCTATGAAAATTAAAAGAATTTGCTCAGAATGAATCAGACATCCTGTTCTTAAGATTCTTCTAATACCTATGCAAACAACTATCTACAGGCTGCTTTTCAGCTTTTTTGTTTTAATTCGAGATGCCTATAAAAAAGCACATTCTCATCTAACGTTTTTAAACAATCTTGCCTCTTCTCTCCTGACTACATCTCCCAAAGAAAACACATTTGTTTCCTATCTGAGGATATATCAGGAAACCATGCAGAAAAAACCCATGTATTTAAGTCTACATCATTTTTCCAGTTTTGTTTAGGCTGTAGTCTGTGACCAAGGTCCAGACTGTGCAGCATTAGGACATTGGAACCTTTATGCTTACCTAGTATGGTGGCATTCATATTATTTGAACAAGAAGTGTAAAGCCACCAAAAAAAAAGTTTTATTATTTTCAATGCCAGAACACTATGTCTAGTTCACTTCCTCAAAAAATGAAAATTTTCTTTGTAACAAATCGTAACTTGGTAGAGATAAGGATCTCATACAGCAGAAGTAAACACCAAGAAAACAAACTGCATCTTTTAAACACTCTAAAAGTGTATTTTAACATGGAAATGCAAAGTCTAAGTGAACAGGAGGATATGTTGTGAATCCTGCGCATGTTTAGAGGGATGATAACAGTACGTACGGTTCACGAAGACTTGTTCCTCATGGGATAAAATGCTTGTCAGGTGGGCTCCTTGTAGGCGGCATTCTCTCTCAGCCGTGTCCCAGGTACGCCGGTGGGCAAAGTACTTGTAGCACTGTCCTTGGAACTTGTGCCAACCGTAATCGCAAGTCTCTGTGTCTGTGACAAATAAACAAACCACATTTCTGATAATGGGTGTGAAAAATGGACATGTTTCACATGGATGGATTTTTTGCAAGCAAAAGATGAAGAAGATATCCACCACTTGTAAAGTGGTATGAATGCAACAATGAGCACTCGTCCTTGAATGCTCATTAAATTTTCAAGTTGTTTTGTCTATGCACTTCACTGTAAGCTGCAAGTATATTAATTATGTAAGGAATATACCTATAACTGGTAACTTTGTGACCTGCTGATCGAGTTATGCTGTGCCCAGGCAGTTCCACAAGGACATTTTTACTCCATTACCCAGGGTGAACGAAATGCCTTTATGCTAGACTGCAGTTAGTTTGTATTTCATCTGAACTTTCTAAGTCTGTATTTGAGGACTAGGATTTTTATTTGCAAGGGCAAATAGTTCTGTGAATCACTGCACTGAATTACCTTGGTTTGGAAGAAACTGATAATGGAAAATAATCATGAAGGAAAGTTCTCACTATTGTTCAGTCCACAGATGCAAAGCTGCAGTATTATCTTTCTGATATTACCTCTACAAATCCTTCACCAAAACCCATCTTTCTTGATAAATCATCAATTAATGAGCTTTAGGCATCAGTTTCAAAAGAAGGCTATAAAACACACACTGTCAGGGATGTGTCACAGTATGAGGGATAGTGATGATAAGAATATGCAATAGACGTAAGTTCATATCAGCCAGTATTTCCTTTTATATACAGAGAAATAAACATGGGCCTCAGAACAGTAACAATCTGTGGATTTGATATTAATTATTTTGTCAAGGTTAGGCAAATGAAAGCAGAACAGATGGTAAGGAACAAGATTCCCATCCCAAGTCTGCTTCTGCACCAGCACTGTAGGATTGAATCACAGACACAAATCAGCATTAATAAGATAGGCAATAACAAATATAATGCCTGAGTTTAATCTGTGCTTGATAATAGGAAAAACTTATCATTGAGAGAGCTTTGGAAAGGAATGGAAAAAACTTCAGAGGAATCTCAAGATTGTTTTAAGTGGTTGTGGATGAAGTGGCACCAAAAAGGACACTTCAGTACAAGGTTATGCCATGTTCTGGCTACAGCTGGTTCCAGCAAACTCAGCACACGCTGCTCACTCTGAAGGGCCTCAGCTGCATGATGATAAAAGAACAGAAACAAAAGCCTTTTTTTTTTGTCTCCAAACAGGAATTTGCTACTTCCCAGAAGGATTTGTATCAATGCTCAAATGAAGCTTTATCTGAAAGCAACCATCTTACCTTTCCCGTGGCATATACACGTTGTGGGTATGAATCTGGTCTCTTAATTTCAGTAAGTCCTTACAGATCACTGTCAATAAGATGCTCTGGCCTAAAGGACTCTTCACACTTGTTCAGGAAAAAGCCAAACACTACAGAATATGCCACTTATATATGACTGCAAATAATTTAACTATGATATTTCTCAGGTTTGAGCTGCTACCAGCTGAGAGTCAGTTCTGGAAAAACAAATTCACAACAGAAGGTTGATTCTTAATTCACAAAAGGAAGGTGCTGTTCACATCCTAAAGCATGAATGTGTCAATTTTTTTCAAGTTTCGTTGCCTTTTTTGATTTTCTTAGCTAAAAACTAAACTTTAAAATATGAATGGACATGTGCAAACATAACACTTCAGAGGCTTTCCTTGTCAACTCTTGGCAACACTAATAACAAAGCAGTTATTGTCTTAGGAGCCTGGTATCAAAATCTTGTTTTAAGTCATCAGTACAGACATAGATATACTGAATATGAAGGCATAACACAGCTTACACTGGTTATCTCTTTTCTATTTTCAACAAGTTAAGCTGCAGAAAGCTGTTTGTGCCTTGATTAATACCAGATATGAAAAAGGAATGTAATCTATACTACCAACTTGTTAGTTTTTGGTGTTTTCTGCTTTGCATTCTGTAGGAGGTGCGGGCTTTAATCTCTGGGATCTAGGCCATTTCAAAGTTTAGTCTGCCTTTGGCTCCCTTGAACATTTGTTTAACCGCACAATTCTGACTAACAGTGCAGTGTACTCTCTAAAGGCACATCAGTTTTTATTATTCATCTTGTTCAGGGACAACCTTGTCCCACAGGAAAGAAGCCAGATAACAACAAGGCAGTGTTGCATGTTGAGAACATTGTGGCTGGAGAGCAGATCTGGGCTATGCTAGTCTGGCTCTGGCACAGGCAGAACTCCACGATTTGAGAGAAGGTCTGCAGAAAGATTGAATGGGAACTAAGGAGGCTTGAAAAAGAAAAACTAAAAGATCAGGCTCAAAGAATGAGGTGTAATGGCCTGACCATAAATCACAGGTTCCAGAAATTCTTCTCTTAAGGCAGTGGATAGCAAACTGCGACATACATACTCCCAGCTGACATGCACGCACCCATGCTGTGCAGACAACTCCTCCCTCCTATTCCAAATTGTACGTTTGTTTCCAAGAAGAGCTGAATAACTTCTTCTGCACCTGCTTGTAGCCCAAAACTATCAAAAGAAAAGAGGCAGAAGTGAAGTCTGAAAAATGAACAGGATTTTTAAAAGAGAAGGGAGGATTTTATTTTTTTGAGAGAGTGAAAAGAAGAGTGGACAAAGGAATTAAGAGACAAAGAATCAGGAGGCTGGAGAATGAAAATGTGAACCAGCAAATAAAACTGTGGAGACTGTTTCATCTCTATTATAAAGAACTGAAACAAGCATTGATTTGCCGTATGTGTATGTGTGCAGGCACATGTATACATGCACATATATTTTTATACATACATACATGCATATATACCCATGCATACATATATACAGACACATACATATTAACATGTATCTGTCTTGCTATATTAATTAAGCTGAAAGAGTGCACAGAAGTAAATGCACTGTATGTGTATAGGTTTTAAAGGCTTTTAATGCCTTCCATAAACCAGGGAAGTCTAATTGCAGGTGGCTATTACTTTCTGATCCAATCACCTGTGAGAGCAGGGTAGGCGGGAGGAATTACTGAATACAATACTCCATGTTCATTATATACTTATCCTGGGATGTAATCACAGCTTTCTGCAACCTTGCTCTGGAATATGATGGAAAGACTGAAACACTGCTTGCTAAATTTATGGTATTTTAAAAGTTGCCTGAGTAAGCAACTTTACTAAACAAATAGGATTTATTACAACTTACAGGCATTTTCAGTGATGTGAACAAGGAGACACCCACACAGCTTCTGCTCTTTGTAACAGCAATTGTATACATATAACAATATCTCTAATGACTGCATGAAAAAAAAATATTTCTCTGTTGATTTAATACATAGGTATGATAAGTACATTTTCAACAGTTGCAATACACTGCTGACAGTAGGTCTCTTGTCTTTAAATAAATTCCACAAAAGGCATAAAGTAAATAAAAGACTGAAGAACAGGTACTAGAACATAAAGAGAGTCTTTCTCAGCTGTGAATTTTATCTATGACTGTCTGTCTTCAGGTACTGAACAAATGTATCAGGTCCAATAGCTCACATGTCTTGAGAAGGAACCATTTCTAAATATTCAGAACAGCCCCTTCTCAGCTGCAAGACATCAGCTAGAGACCATCTGTTTTCAGAAACTATCTCTGCACTGAGCATCTCTCAAATACTTCCATCCCAGCCTACCAAGTCCTGGGAACAAAGTGAATCAAATGAGACAGGGGTAATCATAAGCATTTCAGCAAAGAACTTATGTATGATTAATGTTATAAAAAAAAAAAAAAAACAACGCCTTGCTCCTGATAAGTGAAAAAGAAAAAAGCTGTTTTGCTTTCAAAACCTGGAATACAGACGAGCTAGCTATATTATTCCAAGGAGGCATGTCCAGCAACAAACACACAGGCATCATTTCAACACACAGGGCCAAGCATGCAGCTGCATTTGGTAAACAGACTTTGCTAGGTGTGCCTGCAGAGGTCCTGCAGTGGAGAAAACCAAACTTTGAGTTTAAAATGCAAACAGCATACCTTGAAAGCAGGTAGATACCAGGGAGAATAACAAGGGAGAGGGGGCAACAAAAAGCAAAACTAACTCAAGCCATTCAAGGAAGGTAAAGGAAGGTAGAAATAGATGCTCATCCACCCAGTTATTCTTAAAGCTGCAGTCCAAACTGTAACTCCCTACCACTCTGCTGTTTCCCATGTAACCATGAAATAAGGTTCCCCTCATCCCAAATACAGGGAGCTATATAATGAATCAACAGTTGCAGACCTTGGTATACCACACTGCACACATTCTCTGCCACTCATTCCACGACGTGTGTGCAAGATACCCAGCTTGCCTCCCCTCCTCTTTCCTCAGCCATGGAGTCCGCAAAGCAACGCTCTGGGCAGTGGAACTGGAGGCTCTGAGCTTTGACCTCATTTATCCAGATGCTGTTAGTTCTCAGAAGGGCTTTCCACAGAAGGATGCCAAGGCAATGACCACTGGCTCCCCTGGGATAAGGCTCATACCAAGGTCTACTTCAGTCTGCAGTCTTCCTTTGAAAAACCTTTTCTGGATATGTCTGCATTTAGGAAATGTCAGCAAGTGGCATGCTGTGCTTTGTAAAGATGCATGTGATGGAAAAAAAGAGTATTTTCTAGCAGAGGTCCTCCACTCCCGTTTGATCTAATCTGATTCAGAAGTAATGCTGGCGTGCTGACCTACAAATCTAGTTTAAAAAGGAAACACCCTCAGTTGCTCTATTTCCAACATCAGACAACTTTAGCTCTCTTCAGGAAGAAGTTCCCGGGCTCAGATCGTCTTCTGAACCGTTTCCACCTGGCAAGAAAAATGTCTGTCAGAGAGCCAGTTACAGCTCACTCGTTCTCAGAACTGATTTCTTTCACCCCGGGTTAGATCACCCTGAAGGCTCCTCAGCTTCCACCACCTGCTGGAGCTCCCAGGTTTGTCCTCACATCACATTTCCTAATGATGGCACATACTTACTACTGTGGGGGAAGGGGCTGGGCTATATGTCAGCTGGAGATCCACTGCCCTAAAAAAGTCTCATTTTGAATTTCATTTTCAGAAGCAATGTGCATTCACTGCTTCCTTTCACTTCCATCATATATTGAATACTCAGCACCATGTCTAAGAAAGCCCTTCACTTTTTCTGAGGCTTTCTAAAATGAATACTATACACTGCAGAAAAATAAGAGAAAGTAATGAAATATAATCTTAGTGTGCTCAACTCCACCTTTCCTGTGGCACTGAGGTACACATTCTGTTGTTCTGGCTGGTCTTTAAATCTAGTGAGGTCAGGACTGGTGCCTTGAAATAAAGCCTGCTTGCCAGACAACTGTGTCTCAGTTGCCAACATGGTTTTATTTTGTCTGGTGGAGTGGAAATTTGGCACCAAACACTTTTCCCAAGTCTCAAACCACTGCAGGACTTTAAGCAGAGGAAATTTAAATTCCACCGCTGAATGAGCAGGGCTCTGGTTCTGATTGACAAACTAGGAAATGTTCCCATTAACCACCTAAAATGCAGTCTCATGTTGGTCATAAAAAGCAGCTGAAAGCTACCACGGTACTCAAAGCCAGTCACTACTATGGATTTGCCAAAATTAAAGGTAGGAAGAGGGGAGCAAAAACATTTATTTCTTTTGTTGTGAGAACACTGTCAACTTGCAATTTTTAAGAGCAAATTCAGAAACTCCTTTCAAATCAGAAAGTTAGGCAGACTACTGAAAAAACTTAAATAGTGAAAAGTCCTGGAGCCAGTCAGCTTCAAGAGGTTTCAACTTGAAGAAACATCTCTATAGCTTGAGCTGGAAGAGTTTTCAAACTGCCTTCCACTCACTGAAGATGAGGAACAAGCCTGAAAATAGGCAGCATTAATTACACAAATCCAAAGGTCCAGTTCATTCACCTGTGAATGAAACTACTCAGATGAAGAAAAAGAGAAAGAAAAATATCTTTATAAGCTTTAGAAAGTATATTTTAAGGTACCATTTCTTTTTCCTGTGGAGATGTCTTCATTAATTTTACTGACAGAACAGATTTTGCTACCCCTTTTGTGCTCCTATATGACAAACTAACTAAGCATCTTGCAGTGTAAATATTTCTCTTACATACAACAGCATTTCTTGCAGGCAATGTTCTAACAGTTACAGGAAATCATATGTTTGATCTAGTTTCAATTGTCCCATTTAGAAAATCTTTTCAAACTTACTTGTAATCATGGTCCTGCACCCACTTGTCCTAAAATAACACTGAACTAATCAATCTAGAAAAGTCTGGGATGAAGATGTCAAGGTTATGGTCCCCAGAGAATTGATATATAATCTAGTATCTGAGTGGGATATTTCTTGTTTTCCAGTGACACTTGCTGGAAGTGATGGATTCTGATATGTCTTTCACACTATATGTAATTCCTTTAAGACAAAAGTTCAGAAGGCAGTAAAACTTTGTTCCACTCATTATCCCATAGGCATCTCTACAGTGGTGAAAACACCTGATCTTGTGTCTGCAAGCCAATCCGAACAGGATGCGCTTGCCTTGGCGCACAGTTTCAGTTAATATTCAGTATGGCAGTAGTATGAATTCTGATCAGTTAAGCATGTGGATAGTGTTTGCTCTCATCCAACTGAGAAAGATGGTGTAGATGTAACCCTAAACAAAGAGTCCTCAGCTACAAATCATGGGAGTCTAACATACTCAAATTTTATTCAGCCTAAAAAATGTAAACTCATCTCATCACTACCATTTCCCATAAACTTCAATACATTTTAAATTTTCTCTCTAGAAGAAGTTTTATGTTTCTCCACTGTTTGGAAAACAACAATAACAACAACAACAAAACACAAAACAAAGACATTCTACTCTTCATAATGAAGATAGCTATGTAACATAACAATGTGAGAGAAAAGAAAAAAGAAAGAAAGGATAAACTTCAGAGTCTAAAAAGAAGAAACGTACATAAGCATGGCTTCTGGTACTTGAACTCACATTAGTTTTCATGGAAGGGATGACAGTATTTTTCCTCTTTCACAGCTATATATACATGACCTAAGTCATTCTACATTTAAAAGTACATCTTACCTTGTTCACAGAGAGCACCGATATAGCTTGGTAGACACAGGCAAGTAAAGGTATTGAGGCCATCTATACAAGTGGCTCCATTGCGGCATGGGTTAGACTGGCATTCATCAATATCTGCAACATAAAGATAAAAATGTTTTTATAATCCACTCACCTATCAGAAGGCAAATGTTCTTCAGCCTTACTCATAATTATTACTAGGACCAGTTCACACTAGAAAAATGAAGTATTGCAAAAGATCCAAGACAGCGGATTTATTTGCATGATAGCTGATTTCACTGTATGCAAACCTTTCTCTTCATCCAGAAATCAAGCAGCAGTTTCCTTAGGAAATGTGACTTTACCAATCCACAAAGTCCTGTACTCCTGCTTTAATTTTTAAATCTCCAGCACTGCATTGCATAGCTGAGAAAGAAGTCATCCTGTGCAGCAGGACTGTTGTCAGTAGAGAATTTTTACTTGGATTTGTGACCATCGCACAAAAAATTCTCATCAAATACTAGAGACCTCAAATATCTTCACAAGTCTCAAATGTTGGAAATTTCATACAAATCAAATAGCCTGCTAATTTCAGTCTGCAAAGCGGCATGCTTTACTGTCTTACGGTTCTGCAATTTCTTCTTTGTCTAATCTTAGTGAGACAAAGATGAACCACCATAAAAATAATCTCACTGAACGTCCAGTCAGATAGCAACATTCACAGTAATGCACGTTACTGCTGAGTCAATAGTTACAGATTAAACAAATTACTTTTATCTCCTCTATTCCATTGAATTCTCTTTTTAAAATAGAGGACCAATCCATTTACATGTATTTTCACAGGCTGTACACTAGCTTGTCCCTTTATTACGATCAAACTTTGTTTTAAATGAAGATCTTGAAAATATGCTAGTCAAAGCTGAACTGCTGGTAGTCACTGACTACCAAAATGTAAGAGAGAAGTTAAACATGTATCTACAAACCAACAGCTGTGTAGTCTTAGGAATAATTGCTTCATTATGTCTTTTATTTGAGTAATTTGGAAAGCTCTCAAATTGAAAACTGACACTGTGCTTTATATCTGGAATAGTCTTAAATTCAGGGATAGGAGTGCTGAGGTTTACATTCTTAAGCAGCACTAAACATACTTCTACATGCCAGCTGGAAGTGGAGTGTCCCACTCTAACTCATTAATAAATTACCAAAATTCCTATTGGACAAGAATTGGACAGATTATTCCTTTATAATCTGAAGGAAAAAAAAAATACCTCTGATCTCTGGCTGGTAACCAGGGGATTCCTTGACAAAGAATAAGATCTACGATGCAGCATCTAAAATGGGACTTCTAGCAACAACCCACTAATGAACTACCAATTTCATCAATGTCAGCTAGGAAAAACACTGGGTAACTGTTTTTTTAACCATATACTGTCTTCCTGTAGAAGACAAATGAAGTCACAGTAGTTCTGCCAATTGTTTTGCATTGATATCAATCTTTGGTTGAGTTTTTTTCTCCCCAGTATGTGGTAAGTGGAATTCATTTTAGCAGTCTTTGAATCATAGACTCATAGAATCAACAAAGTTGGAAAAGACGTACAAGATCATCCAGTTCAACCTTCCACCTACCACCAATATAACCCCACTAAACCACGTCTCTCAACACCACTACTGAATGTTTCTTGAACACCTTCAGGGATGGTGACTCCACCACCTCCCTGGGCAGCCCATTTCAGTGCCTGACCACTCTTTCAGTATTCAATTTTCAATTCAATGCAGTTTCATTCAATTTCATTCAATTCAGTATTTCAATATTACATAAGGGTTTTTTCTTTCATATTCAGTGGATGACAAACAAAACCCATGGTATTGTTCAGGGAATTAAACTGAAAACTTTTACAAAGACTAAACTCATGTAAAAGTTGTATACAAAATAGCTGAAGCTAGTTTCATCATAATTTGGCTTGTCTGTTTGAAAGGAAAAACTGTTTATCCTGAACCGTATGAGTGAGTTTCTCAAAACTCACATTCATAGCATGGAAATGCAGGTGTCACAAGCAGCATGAAGAGGTCTTCTGCTAGAAGAGTTACTAAAATACTAACCTATACCAGAAATGTACCTGATTATAGTCATATTTATAATTTCCTTGAAAAAATATCAGCTAACATTCAGCGGTTACATTTGGGACTAGGCTATTTTACCACTCTTACATATGATTACACAATGCTTTTAAGGAATTATCCCAAATAGTAGCACTTACTTGACTTTACTTGATGTATTTATGAATTTAATGTTTAGGCTTCTAGGTGATTCAGTTCATTTAAATAATTCACTTACATTTGTGCACACGCTTGTGCACTCTATGAGCAGAGAGAAAAGGGGATAGTGGACATCATTTTACTGTTCTCTTCTTAAGTAATGCTTTACTGCAGAATTTTTTCACATGTCCGTGTTTTCTTACACTTCAAAAAAGACTACTTTTGCAAATCTCATGTATGAAAACTTTATACTTAAATTAATCTGTGGACAATCCAGTATCTAGGTGGCATCAACTTACCTAATTCACACTGCTCACCACTGAAACCTGGCAAGCATGTACAGATGAAAAACGAACCACGTGGATAGCAGGTACCACCATTAAGGCAGGGATTACTTTTGCATGGATCTTGTCCTGTTGAGTAGAAAAATAAAGTTTATTCCATGGTCTCAAAGAGCTGATGTCTCTTTGAATTTTTGGAAAAATAGATCTTTCTTCATTTTTGCATTGATATTGCAAGGTCTACTGTTCTTTCAGAAACTGTAATAACAAAATAGAAAATTAAGATATTTTTGTAGAATAGTAAAGCTTATTTTCAGGCATCACTATTTACAACTTTAAAAACTACATGGCATTTACTATGAACCAGTATAAATAATTTTCAGAATCTGTACTACATTTGGCAGTCACAATATTCTACTGAGGATTTAGTCAGCATGACACGACAATTAATTATAGCTGAAAATAGTTAAACATAAGCAAAATGAATGGAAAATGCTTTTGCTTTTTTTGAACAGGGTTAGTTTATGTAGAATGACTGGGTACACAGAACATATATCTCTTTAATATACTGGCTGGCTGTTGATGATTCATTTCATTGTATTCAACCAATCAATGCCCATGGATTCCTATTTCTTGGAAAGTATGTTTTCACAGATGCACATTTCTCACCTTTCCTTAAACCACATTTCAAGAATACAAATAAAAGTACTGAATACATTTGTAACTGAACTAAGCATTAAGATAAAAGCTTACCTGCTGTGAAATCCTCAGGTTTTACGGGAGTTATCATTTAAATAGCTTTTTCTTGCAGAGATGACTTCTAGTGATGTGTATTTCAACTGAGTTTAAATACCTAGGTATTTGCAATTGATTTAATGCCTAGGAGCAATCATTCACACAAAAATTCACTAGACAACCACTTCTATATATCCACTTCTCAGAGTTAGAGGAAGATCATGAAGACAATCCCTCTGGGATACAAGAATAAAGACCTAGCTTATAAAACAGGAATGAGTTTTGTAACCTAAGTTGTTTCAGAGACATGAGAAAACTTTGTATTTTGGTTACATTTTCCCAAAGTAATTTGGCTATTCTTTACAAAATAAAAGATAACATCTGTTTTACTCTTTCAAGTTAAACTTTTAAAGAAGCAGTCTTCTTAAAGTACCAAATTCCCTGTCTACTTACTGGATGTAACTAAGTTCTGTTTAAAGCCTCCAGGAGAAAATCCTGCCTATGTAAGTTTGGGCATATAAGTAAGTGGGCAGAATCTTGCTTTGGAGGCTTTCAAAAGAATCTAATAATCCTAAAATAGAGTCCTTTTAGGACTGCTTATGTCTAAATCCTAACAGCAGACCTACGTTAAGCACCTATTTTTACTGTGAGCTTGTCCTCCTACCAATATTTTTCTAGTAAACACTTTCAAATTGATAGCTACATGGATTATCTGAAGATGCATAACAGAAAGCTCCATAATTTTAAAGCTGCTTTGTTCTTTCTTCATTTATATCTAGATAAAGTAAATGGAAGTTACACTATTCATACAGATCCTACCTACATCATCTGTGTATTTGATTAAATGGTGTCTAATAACCATTAATGTAAGCCAAAACATTGCAGCAAATTATGTCTAACAAGAAGATTTATAAGAGACAGACACTGTATTAACCAGGTAAGCTACAGACAGACTGAATTCATGAAGTATAATTTTTTTCTTCGAAAATTATTAAGAAATTTTTTATAGAAAATTCCAGTGCTTAAAATCATACTTGATCTACTCTGCAATGTGTTATTGAACAATCCTACCTGTAAACCAGCTGTATAAATGCTATCATCATGCCAACACAGAACAGCTACCAGATAAAATAACTGTATATATCTTCATACAAAACTGGAAAATTGAATAATCACAGCTGAATTCTCTACCACAATCAGTGTTATCATCCTGACTTCTAGAATGTGCTGGGCACCTCAAGTCTGATCCAGAGCTCCACGATGCAAACACTCAGGAAATGTCACTGAGCTTGAGTTTCAGTCCCCCATCCTCCTTCATTTTGTCACAGTAGGGTTTACAATCATGCTGGTTTCAAAGCTTGAGGCTCATGAGTTCTGTTGTATTTCACACGGTGCTTTGATTGCCATACCTCTTATCAGAGTTAAGACATTCATTTACAAATATCACAACAAAAATATATAACAGTGATCATATGTGGAAGTTACCTGGAATTTGCACTGCTGTGCCTTCAACCGAACCCACACTTGTGCCAATCAGGAAATCTGATCCATTAGTGACTTCCGGAAGGGAAAATGATGAAGTTACAAGTTCAATAGTATTTAGCTCCTCAGAGCTTATTGTTGACTGTTTATTTGAATAAGCATTGTTTTCAGGGGCTGCATTGTTTGTTGCAATGTTAGAAGAAATTGTTGTGATCTCCTCTTGACCAAGCAAAGCTGACTGTGTTTCCAAGCTTCTATCCAAAGGCTCTAAAGATGAAGTTAGCATTGTAACTGCTTCCTGGTCAGGTTTAAATACTCCAACTTCTATACTGTTGGGTGAATCTGAAACAGGTGTGGATGAAAGCCTTGGTCTCTCTCTCTCAGTACTCCTGTCACTTTCTTGACTGGGATTTTTCACTCTCTCTGAAGAAAGTTCAACTTTTATTGTGCTAAGTTTTGGAACATCTGTGCTTGCTCTTTCTCCAAAATTCAGAAAAGCAGTAGGGTAGTCATGTATTGACAGAGAATCTCCAGAAACAGTAGCATTTTCCTCAACAACCAGATCATTTACAGAAGATTCTGTCTCCTCTGACCTTTCTGTTACAAGTTTATTTAAGTGGGGAGTACTTTCAGTAGTTACACTTTCTGATTCAGGTTCAGGAGAGAACTCTAGCAGAGACGACTCTGTTGTATCTAGATCTGTAGTGGGCAGTTTATAAGTTGCTGCAATATCAGAACTAGCCTCTTTGAAAGTTCCATCTGATGAGTGATCAGACTGATCTGATTCCTTTGCAGATGCTGTACTTGGAATGACTACCTCAGGATACTCAGATATTCCATTAACTAACTGAACAGTTACTGAGGATTTAGGATTTTGAGATACAGAATTTAAACTCACTGAATCTGTTTCTTCATACTCTGCTGACGCTGATTTTGTTTGTATATATACTGTAGGATGCTTTTCTTCACTACTGCTAGATGATACTGTTGCATGTTGGGACATACTCTGCGTGGTGACCATACTTACATCAAATGTGACAGCTGTCAAAGCCTTTTCTGTCTCCATAGTTAAATCTGGTGTAAGGGAAGGGACCATAGTCTTTTTATCACCTGGTTCTTCTTGGCCCATTCCAGAAAACCCAGAAACAGACATTGTTTCGCTTTGATCTGTTAGTACTCTGTTGTTTGCTGAAGTATAAGGGTCATACTTGTCTTCTGCTATGCTTGTCCTTCCAACATGTTTAGCCCCAAACTCAGATTCTTTAGACTCATGAGGCATATGAGGGCTTACCAGTGAGGGCACTGTTGGAAGGAAAATTCCCAATTCATTGAATACGGTAGTTGTGAGAGCTTCTGTTGCAAACTGCATGGCATACCCTGAACCAAAATCCTTGTCTACTGATTTTGGTCCGTGTCCAGCTGTTACTGATTCACTACTTGGCTGAATGGAAGCAGTCAAAGAAAGATTATCACCAGATCCAAGTGAATTCTCTTCAATTATAGAAATGTTAAGTGTTGAATCATACTTGTCCTCTTCAGCTTTCATGCTATCATCACTGTCATATGTTGACTGTATGGCAAGATTTGGCATTGTCTGTACACTTATTATATCTTCAGGCATTGACTTGGAGTGATCCATGTCTATAATAGTTGTTTTTTCTGATGGGATTTGAAGTCGTTCTTCAATTAGTGTAATATCACCATAAACAGAAACATTCAGTATAACATGTCTTTTATCATCAACCACTGGAATAATATCCAGTGATATCCCAGTATCACTTGTCAACTCTTCCGATGTAGCTGTCTTTGGGTCAGCAGCAGTTTCATTTGCCACAATTTCTTTTCCTTCTGTAAAAAGAGATGCTAATCCTGTGATCACAGTCTGTGATCCATCTCCCGGTGCATCTGTTGTCATAACTTCAGAATAAACTTCTCCAGGAACATGAGATGAAGCAGTTAGTTCGACTTTTGTCATAGGAGGTATTGTCAAACGAGTAAATGTATCAGGGGGAAATGAATCTGGAACACTAGCCCAGCCAGATCCCTCTCCAGAGCTTTCAGGTAATACTCTGCTTGGCATTTTTGTTGTTGATGTTGCAAGAGATTTTTCCATTTCAACATAAGGAGTTTCACTCAGTATTATAGAAACAGGAGTTATGTCATCTGTAGTCAGCATATGTGAAGATTCCTCATGAGAAAAATCTCTAGGAGTAGCTATTGGCCTATTTGTTTCATTTTCTCCCCTCTCATGGTCCATTCCCTTATTGTAAGGTTCTTCAATTACAACAAAATAATGTGTTATCTCTTTAGAGTTGGAGCGATTGGAACTCTCTGCTTCTAAAGCTGTGGAACTAGTGGCCATTGAGTATGCAGTTTCTGTCAGCAGCTCTGCTGCACTAGTTGTAATTTCTTCTTTAATTTCAGCATCTGATTCAGTGCTTCTGCTTTCAAAGTCTTGTGTCTTGTCCGTTGAAAGTTTGGGTCCTACACCTGCAGGATGAAAAGGCTGAGGACTTAAAGTATTTGTGGTTTCTTTGACAGCCAATGACTCTCCTGAAGGAGTAACAGTAAACTCATCTCCTGATCCTTGTCCTGAAAATAATGGATCGCTGATGAGCTCATTGTTTGTTAGTTTTACTTCTTTAGGTGTCAGGAGTAATCTGGGAATATCTTCTGTAGGAAAAATATTTTGTACCAATTCCTCTTCTTGCTCTGTATCTGTAACCGGAGAACTTAAGTATTTCCTTTCAATTACTGCAGACTCAGTAACTCTATCATTATTAAATGGCAACAATATTTTTTCACCAGATTCAGCTTCTACTTTGTTTTCTTCTGAATATGGTCTGATAGTGGGAACATTTAAAAATTCCACATGTTCATGGTTAACCTGTGTACTTCTGAAGAATGGATCTTCTGTTGTTTCCCCAGAAGATTCTATTGCTTTTGGTAAAATTTCCCTTGGCCTGTCTTCCCATGAATGCACATTTTCAGCCAAAGGAAGATTTGTAGCAAAAGGTGTCACTGTCAGCACACTAGCTGTTCTCTCTTCTATTTTTGTGTCAGTTACAGTTCGCAAAGTGGCTACGTCATGTTCAGTACTTGTGACTAGCACATTAGGTTCAGCAGTGAAGGCATGAACCAGAGCGGATGGCACACTGACAGTTTTTCTGCCATAGTCCTCTTGTGGTTCTGGTTTCCCAGTGGGTGAAATTGATGCTATTGTAAATGATTCAGGTAAAGTTTCTGCTTCTCCAGATCCCTGATCAAAAAATGAAAAATGGCTTCCAAGCACTTTTTCAGTAGGTCCGTTAGACATTAGTTTTGTGGTGCTGCTGTCAGATTTGAGTTCTTCTCCAGAGCCATGCTCAAACATTAGAATTTTGCCCAAAGAAACAGTTGAAAAGCTACCTTTTCCCTTTTTGCTTTCTGTAGATTCAGCTACTGCTTTTACGCTACCATGTGTCACCATGGTGTCAAGACCGCTGTTATTAACGACTGATTCTGGAGATGACTTGACCTCAGCTGTTTCTAAATCCTTTGTTCCAATTACTGGTGCAACGTGAGATGTTACCTCTCTTCTAGAACCAGGACTTGAATTGATGTCAGAAGGAGCTGTGTAAGTTGGTTCCACTTCTTGTGTTTTTCCTCCTTGTTTTTCTGTCCTAAAAACATTCTCTGACATCTGAATTGCTCCTTCAGACTCCTTTGTCAAGCTGTCTGACATAGTACTTGAAACTGATGTTGCTGGTTCACCTGTTCCTATGTGCTCGTCATATTCTGTTGTGGCATTCTTCAATGAAACATCAATGACAAAAATATTTCCTTCATGTTTTACTGTTAGTGTTTCTGTGACAGACCTTGATGGAATCGAAGTCAAAGTAGCAGACTCAGCGATAATATCTATGTCTCCAGAACCTGAATCACTAAATGGGGAGTCAGTACTTACCACTTTTCTTGTGGGACCCCCTGAAAATAAGTCTGCTGGTTCTTCAGCTGATCCTTCATTTATAAAAAGCTTCTTCTCTCTCAAGAAAGGAGTGGTGGTAACCTTTTTGATTTCAGAATGCACAGTACCTGTTACTGGTACTGTTTCTCTGAGAGGAATGGGTTCCTGACTTACAGTTCTGACTTCATTAGTAGTGCTTCCAAGCTCATCCAGCTCTGATTTTCCCTTTGCAGCAGTGGCTGAAATTTCCTGACTTGAATAAACAGTAGTCTGTACTTCTTTTTCATCTTCAACTTTCTTTTCAGTTGCATCAGAGCTGCCAACTACTTGCTCCGTAATTAATTCAGACACAGAATTGGTGGAAACAGTTGCTTCAGAACTTTGATCAAAAGTAGAATAAAGATTTCTTGTTCCTCCAGGCAAAGCAGAGGTGATTTCTGAAATGGTTACAGAAATTTCCGTTGGTAGTACTGTGCCAGAGCCCAAAGAAGTATCTTGCACTGAAAGTGTTTCTGCAACTGCTGTTTCTGTTGTCATGGCTGAAGCTAAAGTGCTGTTCTCTTCTACATCTCCAGAGCCTTCTAAAACTATAAAAGAAGAACTCATCTCAGGCTTTGCTACATGACTTGTTGCTTCCAAAATGCTTTCAGAAGGGTACTTTGCACCAAGTTTAACAGTCGGTTCATAATAATTTCCCAGAGTAGTGGTCCCCTCTTCTGGAATAAGGTCCTTCACAGGTATGCCTACAGTAGCAGTATCAAAACCTGCACCCGGAGCAGCAGTCACAGCAGAACTTTCCACAGAAAAGGCAGTGGAAGTAGAAGTTGTACCAGAAATTTTTTCATTATCTTCATGACCTGACATTGTCACAATTTCTGTGAACACAGACCTAGACAAATCAGATTCAGTGGAGCCATCTCCAGAAGATTCACTAGCAATCAAAAGCAAGTTTTTTGTGTCTTTGGCAGAGCTCTCCTCAGTTCCATGCCACATTACAGTCTCCTTATTTTTTTGTGGTGACTGCTCATACATAGAAGTAATCTCTAAATATTTGTCTGTTGTGGTAACTTCTGACTCACCACTATATACTGGTTCTAACATTGCAACATCAGCTGTTGGTTGTGTGACTTCAAATGCCCCTATTACTTCTCCAGCTTTGCTTGGTTGCATTGTACCAGAAGCTTCGGTTTCAGATATTATAAAGGCGTTTGTTTCATTGATTTGTGAAAAGGTTACATTTTTTGAATGTGCAACGCTTTCAATTTGGTCACTTCTTGCTTCCTCAGCTTTTGTGCTTTTAGGTGCACTTGTCACTTGTTGCTTTCCATTGATGAACTGCAAAGCTGGAGGAGTTGTAACATCAGTAGTATTTTCACAGTCTTCTTCCTCCTCTTCAAAGTCCATAAAGTTTGGAAAGAAATGATCCAATATTATATATTCAGACGAATCCTGCACAGAGTCTGAAGTACAGGGTTCAGTCTGAGCTGACTCTGCATCAACATGGGGTTCATCTACTGCATGAGGAAGCATGTGGCGACTGAACAGATCCAAAAACTCATTCACCGGATGATCTGCAAAAAAAAAAGAGCTTTTCATAATCCCTAAGTAACAGTCATGGTTGTGCATTATTGCAGACACATGAAGTATAAACAATCTTCTAGAGCAAAAAAAAAAAAAGTTAAAACACAGCAAATTCACTATATTCTTCCACTCACACTACGTTAAATGCTGCTGCAGTATTCTACTTTCTACTCAGACCCTCTGAATATTTATTTCACTGCTTATGTAATGCTGTCCACACCAGAGCTAACCTTTCCTGTGCTATATAGGAGTGACAAAATGGCAACTATTTCTAGACCACAAGACTATGGTTCCAACCTGCAACAACTGCTTGTGCTGATTAGTGATGTTACCTAACCTTCATTAAAACCAAGCTCAGATGAAGTTAAGCAAAGTGAAATCTAAATTAAAGTAGGACATACAGAACATACCTCTACAGCTCCACTTATCTTCACCATAGAGTAACTCAGATTACTAGTAACACCATGAAAACCACACCATGTGCTCAATTC
Organism: Numida meleagris; assembly: GCF_002078875.1. Taxonomy (NCBI): domain Eukaryota; kingdom Metazoa; phylum Chordata; class Aves; order Galliformes; family Numididae; genus Numida; species Numida meleagris. The sequence goes on from NC_034438.1 coordinate 62,212,066, forward strand.
TTTACACTTGGTCAGCAAATAGTCTCATTTTACAAAGTTGTCTCAATTTGCCATTCTAAATTATTTAATAAGTAACAAAAAAATTTACCACATTCAAAAATCAGTCATCGTTCAACACAAGTAAAGCCCAGTTATTTTTTTCTCTTTAATACCCACTTTAAAAGATTTACACACTCCCACAGACTACAGACCTCTCATTTTCTATGTAGCCAAGCAGATAAAAAGGAAGAAAGAAGTTCTAAGTAGACACTGTTTTATGTATAGAAGCCCTCATGAATTCCCCTAAGGCTTATGATCACAAAGTCCACAGGCACTTTATAAATGCACCTTCTCAGAACAAATATTACTTCAAACCCTAGACAATAGATGCTATCCTCATTGAATGTACTTATATCCATCCTTACGTACAGACTACAGACTGAGAGAATAAACAACAATTTTCAGGCTTTGACTGATACAACTCTTAACTGACTGATTTGAAGCTGGAAACTCTGTTCCAAGATGTTACTTCGTGAACATATCTTGCTTCTGAGACTATGTTCAAAGCCATTTTGTCCAAAGTGAAATTTACAAGTATATCTTCCTCATTAAAATTACTTACTATTTACACACTATTAAAAAAAAGAGAGAGAGAAACTGACAGGAAAAGTATTTCATTAGTTTGAAGTAATTCTTCTACATACGAACTTCATTTTATCCCTAGGAGAACTGAGCCCTCAGAGATAATCAGGTGATAATTCTGGAGAAGAATGTACTAAATCATCTTGAACTGATGCAGAACACTGAAAAGTGGGTAAATCTTCAGCTTGTTTTTTTTTGTGCAGGCAAACTGCCTGCAACTCAGGTTTTGGAAAGGTCACTGCAACTCAATGAAGAATTAATGTTCTAGTAGCTCACCCTTCGCTTACTGCTAAACTTAAAAGTATCACTTAATCTTCAGTTTGATAAATCTCAAGCTGAAGAATAATGGCAAATTTAGGTCCATTTCACAAAGAACAAGTATTAAGTGCACTGAATCAGAGACTGTGACCTAATTGTTAAAGAACTTGGGAAAAATTAAGATTCATGTCAGCCTTACAGAGAATAGACCTTCTTCAGTGATGTTTACATCCACCAAGAGATTCAGATAGTACAGCATTAAGTTCAGGGTTCCCTCTACAATGAAAAATGTTTTCTTATACCTAATTTCTGCCCAGCTACTGGGGTATTGCTCCAGTGAAGCCTGGGGTCTCAAGGAATTGTATTTTCATAAAAAGCAGAAGCTCTTATCACCACAAAGTTGTACACTTTGTTTTCAAAATCCTGAGTTAAAAAATACACAAGAAGTCAATAAATGAAAAAGGGAACGGCAAGTTAAATCTTTTAGGGAGCTTTAGGAATTTCTGATTCTTGGTAAATGCACTATAATATGAAATACAGAACCAGAAAATTACATATGAAAATGTGTACAGAGAAGAAAGATGGCTGTGTATTCAGTTTAAAAAGGAATATGTATAAATATCCTAGTATATAGACTAACATGGAATAAGCATTAATTACGATTTCGCATACAGCTGTTAGGATTCTGTGCACAAAGCATGTATCCTTTTGACAGAACTATACATATTTATCTTTTTTTTAAACCAGGAAGGGACAGGATAGGTTATAATTTGTAGGAGGATACAATGACTAACAAGTTCTGACCAGTGCGCTGTTTTTTGTAGCAGTGCACACCTGGGAGTCCCTCAAATTACTAGCTCATGCTAAATCATGGTAGGTAATAAATTTAATGAACAACATCTGTTCCAAATTCACCTAGAAGACATATACAAATTCTTACATATGCAAAGATCTCTATCAGACATTAATTTTACTTTGTTAGCTTTTTCAAGATCTCACATGCCACAAAGATCCACATAAAAGAACCCTGGCTACAGTGTGATGTTCCAATAATAAATTTTGAGAAGATCCTTTCATCAAATACTAAGTATTATTGTTTTATTTTTCCCAAGAACAAAATTACCAGCTTTTAAGAAAATAATAAAGAATCCAATTGAATTATTTTTTATTAAAATTTCTCCTCTTTTCTGGAGTTTTGGTTATTCAAGTTGCCAATGTTCAGCAGTAACAGCTATGGTCAATTTTCTTATCATTAGAGATGACCAATAATTTAACAAACAATACAGCTCATATATCTTGTAGTCTTGTCCTCTGAGAATAAGCAAGACTCTAGGATGAAAACTTACATACAATCACTGAAATACAAATAGGGAGGGAAAAGCTTTATCTATCAAAGTGGTTTGCTAGATACTCAGGGCAGACACACAAACACTTGCAATAGCTTTAAGCTGTCTAGATGTAGCTGAAAGACGCTGCCTATATTTACATTTGTGCCCATTTCATATGGAGGGAACGACATACAAATTGTAGCCTGTTATTTAGAGGTGAGGTGAGGACTTTAAGGGAAAGGAGTTCAGTTCCTAAATACCCTTATCTATAGTTCTCTCATTACAATAAGACAAAACTAGCACTTTTTCAAAAACATGCTCTTCTACTATCAATCCCAGAAGAAGAAAGTAAAAAACATGTAGCTAAAAAGTAGTCTAAATGGGGTAGTCAGTCTAGATGCCAATCCAACAGAGATTTGCCAGTAAATCCTTTTAGTGGGAAAACTGAAGAGGTATGCAGTGAAATAAAGATGAAATAGATAGGTGGATATGTTTACATGCAGCCTAGAGTGCGTCTTAATCGATTTAATACATTTAGATGTTTTAAATTACCTGCACAGCATAGGCATCTATCTCAGAGTGTGCATAACTGTGTATAAGAAATGGAAATTTCCCTGCTCTACCTGCTTTTTGGACACAAGAGGATTTGACTGTTACTACTGAAAACCACAGAGTGATGGATTGAAGTGGCATTAATTTCCATTCCAACCCTTCTCATGATCCATGGCACTAAACTCAAATTAATTTTCCACAGGCTCGAAGACAAGTGTTGCCCCAAGGTTACTCAGTGCTGCCTTCCACACATTTAAATAACATATAATGTGAGATACCAGTTTGTTTTTTTTAAAACACTACTAATATTCTACAAAGAACTCTAAAAGGCTCTTCCAAGATCATCTGTAAGGGGGGCAGGCATTAGAGAGGGCTTTCCCTCTAAAAATCCATTCAGATAAGCAGCTGAATAAGAGTAAAAAGTTAAATGAAAAACAGAGATCTGCTGTTTTTCAAACTTTTAAAAAACTTAAATATAAAAATCAGTAGACTTATGGATTAAGCATGTTTTTGTGAAGTCTTCTTCATAGTAGGACAATTAGTATTCAATCTGACTTTCTGCAAACAGTAGTTTCACCTGTGCTTTCCTGCAGCTTTTCCACTTAACAGTGAAACTTGCCAAGTTGCGTGTCAGAAGTAATAGTCTGTTGTTTAGTAGGACTAGAGGTCTGATAAACCCATGACATCCACTGAAAGATTCACACAGTGTTCTGGGGACTTTGATTCAGGGGCTGTGTTTTGTTTAGAATAGAGATAATAAGAAAAGATAATTTTAAAAGAAGACCAAAAACATTTTGGACTGTTTGTCTTTTAAGTGTGAGTATCATTCCATAGTGTGACACTATCACAAATTACACAGCACTCACTATCAAGAATGAAGAATCACAAGGCTAGAATGAAAGAAGCAACATAGCTCACATTACTCATGCTTATTCCCGCATTCGATAATCAGGAAATTTGTATTTTGGCTTCATCAGAATTATATCACAGTGGATTTAATTTACATTATGACTAAAATAACAACAAAACATTGTATATTGTACAATGTGTTTTTATCGTATTTCTGTAAATGTGACATTTAGTGACTGTAAAGAAGGTAATGTGGAAACTTGCAATGGAAATTTTTTTAAAAAATTACCTCTGGCTTAGAAGGAAAAGCGATTAACCATTTAAGACAAAAAAACAGAGAATCCCCTCCCCCCCCCCTTTTTTTTTTCTGAGTATACTTGTTAAATTCTGAGCTTTACTGGTTAAATCACATTGTTTCTTCCCCATAGCTATATACTCTGCACTTATATTCAGGTACCTCCTCTTCTTTGCTAAAGTTGGTCATCACAATACAACCACCATATCCTGCAGAAGATCCCCATGATAAACACGTGCCTCAGTAACAGCCTTGAACATCACCTCCAACAGACCACATGCTCTGGGACTATGGTCAAGGGTGTCTGGGATGGCGACTAGGGGATAGACAAAACTGTAACCCCTAGCTCTGTGGAAGAACAGATCACCAGCTTGGGCAAGCTGATAAAAGAATTCAAGTCAGAGATCTCAAGCAGATGCCTCTTCAAACCATCTACTGATTAGACTTTTAGAAAACATTATTCTGAAAAAGGCAACACAAAGCATGACCTGTATACTCACTGAATTCAGCCTAGCTTCCCATATGAGTTATGTCACAGAATTTGACTCAGTCCAACCTTACGCAGTGGACAGAAGATGCTTTGAAAAACTGGTCCAAACAGACAAATCTATAGAACACTTCAGTAAACATGCATGTTGTGTTTGATTAAGACTCTCTGAAGAACCCAAACTCATGGCTATTATGTGTTGCCTTAAAATTCACGCACATTTGTGGGACACACCCGACAGGTTAGCAAGTGTTACCTACAACAATCACAGAGTCATCAGACATCAATTCAGACAGCAGATATTTTCATTTCTTCTATAAAGTGTTTAGTAGACCTCAAAGTAGGGGTTCAAACCGAACAACTTGAACTGTAAAAAAGGTCAGTGAGGGCTCACATCTGGGCTTTGGAGAAGACCTAGCCTGAGGAATGACTCAAAGAGCTCCAGGTGACACACTGACTCCCCAGAGCCCTAAAATCTACTGAGGGCCAGCTTGGCAGTAGAGGCTGACTCAAGTAGTTTGAGGACCACAGCTTGCTGAAAATCTTCCAGTGAAACAAAGCTCAAACAATCCCACAGCAATGTGTCAGTCTAGATGAATATTTTCATTTAAAAGCATGCTGAAGCAATGGAGGAGAAATTCAACACGATGACCTTTGAACAAAAAAAATAAAGACTTTAAAGTTTCCAAAACTGGGTATGTAGAATGACTTTTTTTTTCCCCCTAAAAAGTTAAATTTAAATTGCTATAGAGTGCTTCTGTTTTACAGAAATAAAACATTCTGATAGCATCTTTTGGACTGTTTTGTTTCATAGGGAGGGTTTTTTATTATTCTTCTTTTCATCTCATTTCAAAAGAAACAAGATTTTGAAATACAGACATTCCCCACTGAAAGAAAATTCCAATTGTCGGTCTACAGTATATGCAATTCGTCTAACTTGTGCCATCTTGTAATATCATTAACCTACCTAAACATGGTCAAAGTGCAGCAGTGCTCTAGGCATACCTCATCTCCCCCACCAGAAAAAGGTGGGAATGCTGCCAAGGAGCTGGTCTGAGGTGTTAAAGAAACATGGCTACTACACACCTAAGTAAAAGACAACAAAGACAAGTCCAGAAATAATTAAACTTTTCATTATTCTAATCCTTTTACTCCCTATTAACATGGACAACATGTAAGATGAAGTCTAGTTAAAGCCAGTTCTTGATTCCTCTTCAATCTAAAATAAAGCATTTCATTTAGATCACTTAAAAGTGTTCCCCAGCTCGATATATTTCTGAAAGTTTTGCTAACTCTGGCTCCTGTTAGAAAATGTTAAGGATGTAATGCACATTTCCACTGGGGTTTTTCACTTGCTTTTTTTTTTCCTAAGTTTAATCAAAATTTATGTTTTGCTCTCAGTCTGAGAGTCAAAAGAGAAGTTACTATTTTTTACATCTCAACAGTCATTTAAAAAAAAAATAAAAATCAGATATAAATTCTATAAATTGAGCTTGAATAGAAATCTAAATCATTCAAGCAAATACCTGGAATAAAATATCGTGAAGGAAGAGTTTGTGTACAGCTGGATGGGTAGGAGTTGAAAGTAACTCAAGGTGGGTGGTCAGCTTTGTCTACTCAAATTCACTTCACCATTCTGCTTTACCTTATTTGGGTACCTCTGTTTCCATGTGAGATACAGCCCTGCTGAAAGTCTCAGTATCAATTGCTGGCATGTTCTTAAGCTGCAGCCTTTTTCCAACTATGCCATTCCCACATGTTCACACTTGACTGAATTGTTGGCCATGACTAGAAACACCTGTGTAAAGGGTGTCACTCATCTGGACATCTGCTTTGCGCAGGGCTCTGGACTGCATCGTTTTGTTTCAGCATCCCTGCCAAATTTTAGCGTAATAGACATGATGATGCAAAAACCATGTCAGAAATAAAGGAACTGTTTTATTATAAAGGAGTTTCATGAAACCTTCTGGCAGCCTTCGGCATTTCCTTCAGCCTCATTGCTTCCTGCTTTCCCCCCTGACACAATGGTAAGCTTGTTAAGGAAAAACAGACTGAATAAAATGTCCAGTTGTTAAAAACGGCAGTCTTGTAGTGTCAAGTCTGAACCCCTGCAAGTGCAGGATATACTTTCCTGGACAACAAGTGAGTATTCGCCATACAATATCCTAAGGACAACTATTTTGTTCCCATTTCCTCTCTGCTCCAACATTTCATTAACAAAACTATGCTCCAGCTTGCAGTGTCTCACTCCTGAGCATCCTCCCAGCAATGACATTTTACTTTATCCCTATGGAGAAGACACTTCTAAAACTCTGCAGGGTTAAACAAACCCAAAACAAACCACTGGCAAGTACTACATCCTTTTCTGCAGCTGAAATCCTAAGCAACGTAAAAAGTCAAATTGTGCAGCCTAGATTAGCCATTCTGTCTGTTATATCAGCTCCAGAGGTGGACAGAAGACTTGGCTGGGAAAGGAAAGCAACCGCTCACCAAAACTATAGCTTTGATCCCATGGGTACTCTTCCATAGTAAAGAAGGAAACAGGTCTTGCCCTTCACTAACTGTCAGTTACATGAGGGCAACCCCAAAATGCTTCTGTCATTACACAGTTGGAACAAGACAGAATCAATTCCATCCCTACTAACATGGGAAGTGAATGCCCCTTCCCACCAGAAAGATGACCTGTAGCCACAAAAATCTGAGCCAACATCAAAATGTGACAGCCACACCGCTGAAGCAGATATCCATCATTTGGCAACTCTGAAGGCTGCTCAGACATGAAATGCCCTGTAATTAATGCTCATTCCCCTGGTAAATGTCAACAATCTTTGGCTTTAGCAACAAACTTAGAGTAGACTCCCCACTGTGGCAGTTCCCAAAAAATTTAGGTTGATTTCATATTAATACAGGAGTAATACAGGTTGTTTTATGGAGTAGGCATGCGATCAATTTTACTTTCTTAGCCAATGTCATTTGCTTCAAAGGTGAAAGTTTATGTGGCAAAAATAAACCAGAAAATTTCCTGAGGTTCGTGCTCTACAACAGGCCATTGTATTTATACATATGGACACGTAGTTAGGTGAATATGTCATATTATCCCACCTGATCTAGCTCACAATGCCTTTTTTACAGAATAATGGAGTAATTTATATATATGTGCTGCCATTTATTGTGATGCTGCTCTGGAATTTTATCCCCTAAAATTCTCCAAACATCTCTCAAACACCCCATAAGCACACTTACAGTTTAACCTCTGCACAAGACCACTAGTAAAGCAGACAGCACTCAAGACCACAGCCAATCAGACACACTGTTTAGCTGTGGCCCCTCTTGCTTCTGGGGACAAATTTATAGCTATTACTTTTGTGACAACCCACACTCACCAATCTATTTTTAGGGTTAAATGTTATTCACTGAAATGCAAGCAAGGCTTATCTAGAGTAGTCCATTGTGGGGCAAATCAATCTTGGCCGAGACCTATACGCTTGTATTACTACACTTATCTTTGCAATACATTAAATGCAAATATATGTTTTCAAACAGTTAGAGTGATTGTACACATAGATACTGATTTACGTGGCATGTGGATTTTTGTACATTTTAAGCACTGCAAATTTACACAGAAGAGATGGAATAGATTCTGTAATCAAAATTTTAATGGACTGTTCAGAGTATCATCTCTTGATGTGGGAGAAAAACAATTTAAAAAGCCTTCACTCATTTGAAATTTACCTATGGGGGGTTAATAAGCATAGTTGCTTTGGGTATTACAAATCCAAAGCAATTTGGGAATAAACTGGACTCTCAGTTTTACCAACATAAGACTGTACAAACCCACTGTTGCTGACAGAATATCTCAAATGTGACTCTTACTTTCAAATATACTTCTAGGAAAAGGAGTGCAGTGTCATGCAGGTAAAAGCCTTCCAAAAACTAAATACTAAACTTGGTACATAATTTCTTCCTGAATCAATTTTGGGATGTCTTTGACCCTCACACTATTCTCCAGTCTGCAGGGACGTGTGCATAGCAAATGAGACAGAAAGAAGAGTATCGCCAAAAATGAAGCCTGGTGGAGCAGAAATACTCCAGAATGAGGTTATAACTACAGAAGTCTTATCTGAAAGCAACCTCCTTCTCTGTCAATACTGATTTAATTGCTGCCTAATCTACCAGCTGGACCATGAGTATACAACTTTTCCAAAGGACTTCAGAATTATGCTTGTAACATTTAATGGTGACTCACTACAAGCCTGAATAGCAAAAGCATGAGCAATCCAGGAGTCATTTCAGTCACTACTTCTAAGAAAGGGGAAAAAAAATAATAGTTTAGGCAAAATCCCACTATAAATTCTTATATTAAAAGAATATTACTCTATGTACATATAGGTATATTTCTTTTATTTTGGCACAGAATTACATAAAGTATGTGGAAATTCTTCTTCAAATGCCAAAAAAATCCAACTTGAAACTATTGAACTCTCACTGGATGATGAAAAATCAAAAGATTACAGTTAATAAAAAAAAGGTAATCAAATACAGCAGATGCTTCTGAAAGACAAAATCAATCCTAAAGAAGAAAAAACTTCCAACTGCATTTCTCCTCATCAGGAAAGGGAGGAGAAATTTCAGCTCTAATCATTAATGAAGAGAAACACCCACATGATTTTTGATGCTGAATTATCCTCACTGAAGCAAGCACAGTAATACAAGACTGGTCAGACAAGTCCTAATACAATTCAGCAAGCAGTTTTTTTAATAAACGTGAGTTACTCCAAAGAACAAGATGGATGACTTCAACTCCATGTTCCCAAAGGCTACACAAAATACATAGCAGACACTCTAAACAGATCCTGACTTGTGCCAGGAAATAATTCACAAATCTCTTGAAAGAAACCAGCGGGCATTATGTACATTATTGATCAAATTTATCATCTAAACACTAACAAAAAGAAGGCGATGGAAAAAGGCTAGCTGGATCAGCAAGAGTGAATTCAATAATTACCTCTAAAATGTGCAAAAAAACAGCTGTAAAAAAAAGACCACTGAAAACTATGAACTCAAAAAGAATATTACAAACACTTTTAGAGTGCTATTATCAGACTAAATACGAAGTGACCTATCTTAGAGGAATGATTTTCTATTAAGAGCTTTATTATTTGAAGCACTTATAAAAATATCCTGCTTTATATTTTTGGGATTATATCCAGTATTCATTCAAAGTTTCACTGTATCCAATTAACATTTCATGTACAGCAAAACAGTATAGATAATGTTTTCCGAAAACGGCAAGAAGTTGATATCCTCCTCATAAGCAGCAAGATTTCTTACAAAGGGGATAAGCTCAGAAGACTTTGGAACAGACAATCACCTTCCTTACAAAAAAAAAGAATCATATTGTAGATGTAGTTTCCATGTAAATGACAGTTCATCTTCTCTGCCAAAGGATTTTTTAAGACTTTCTTCACATGTAAACAAAGCTCCTAAAGGGATTCTTCTTCCTTTACAGCAGATGTATGAAAAAACTACATTGTACCTATGAATAAAATTCCTTCATTTGTCTCATGAATAAACAAAGAGCTATAAGAAAGCTAGAAATGTGTAATCCCTATGTCTAGGACTGAGACGTTTCCTTGGAAACAATGCAAAAACAGCAGGGAATGTGTATGCATCCTCTGAACAGTATTTAATGTGAGGGCACTGTTCCTTGTATCTATGGAAGTCTGTAAAGGAATGTGAAAAAAGAAATTATTGCTCTATAATAAGTCTGCAGGAAGAGCCAGCAGTAGTGGCTTTAAAACTTATTAATTCACAGTCTTAGTTTCTTGTGAACATTTCAGAATATCAAGTTTCAGTTCTGTTGAGTATGGAGCTGTTGTTTTCTTTTTTGTTTTTTCTTTTTTTTTTCTTTTGAAAAAAGCACAGTATAAAAGGCTTGGTAGTTTGGTTTTTTAACTGTTATTTGTTTGTTAGCACTTTATCTCATGCCAGGCATTTTTGCTGGTGCATTTTAAGTATGATTTATACATGATAGTGCCCAACTTAAGGGAACATCTTAAAAGGCCCTTCACAGCACCAGTACAACATGAATATTCTAATACAGAAAAATTCTATCTGGCTTAATTAAGTAACAGGTCTATCAGTTAGGGTTTAATGTGCTCCTTTAAGTCCCTATGGTAAAAATGTCTTTGAAGTAAAAATTAACTAATTACAGAACAAAATAGAAGCTGTAAATGTTATAAAGACTGTCAGATATCTACCACCCCCTAAACAATTCTGCTCTCAATCACCTCACTGGAATTACTGTGGTGTAATTACACTGGAGAAGATGATATCAGAATCTGGCCATGCTCACTGGTATTTAACACGTGAATTACTCTAAACAAAATGAGAACTTGGCTGTCTGTATGCTACATTTTACAAGATACGGAGAATTCAGTCATTCAGGGTATGAAAATTATTTGAGTAGCTATCTAATACTGACAAACCTGTTTCATTCAGAAATGTGTTTCAAAATTGCTATGTGTTTTTCTTTCCTAGCTGAACAAACAAACCCAGAGCTCAAAACAAAACACCACTAGGAAAGACTGCATTAATAATTCAAAAACTGAAATAAAACCATGCCCATTGACTGCTGCAAACAGCAGGGAATGTGACCACCTCCATGGCAAGTGAAGGCCAGCAGCCACCACAGTCTTACTGTCAGCTGGAATGTTACAGTTAGTAAGCAAACAAATCCAGTTCCCATTAAATAAATAGGAAGTTTTGCATTTAATAAGATAGGAAGTTGGGTCAGCACAAGTGAAGTCACCTTACTATTGCTCCAACAATCCATCAGAATGAACTTAGCTCAGCACAGTATCAAAAGAACCACGGCCATAGAATACCACATCTTCAAGTGCATCAAGAGATGCACTTGAAAATTAAATGGCATTTTGCTCACCATGATGCTCAGGCACATTTTCAGTTCTCTTTCTCTTAAATGCACAACTGATACCAAGAATCACACAGTTGCTAAGAAAGCTGAACAACCTGTGCAGGCAGGGATGTTCTATCCATACATGTTTGAGTGTGTTAGCAGGCACTGCATAAAGCAGGAGAACGGTTTATGTGGGACAGAATTTTTTTCTTTACAATAAACTTTGATTTGAAATTGCTCCTAAGCAAAAACAACGTATCGGTAGCACATACCTATCATTTGCAGGACATAAGTGATTTCAGCACATAAATGACATGAAGTTTCTCCTCCCTCAGCAGAACTCTCTAACACAACAATTATTATGTTAATAATTACTGAAAAGTACACCAAAAGTTGCACGTAGCACACGTGCACCTACTACAAAGAACAGTGTCCAGATAGGTATTTGCCAGCAGGCATAAATAAAACAACTTAAAAGAGAACGATGTGGGTACAGGTGAAGACAGCTGCAAGAGCAGATGCTACAAGCTTCTAAAATGGCTCCATCACATGTAAGGTTCCACATGGAGAAAGCTGGGAGGTGTGTAGTCCTGCTCCTCCACACCATCACCCAGCACCATCCCAACAACCATTAGCAGTAGAGCCTGCTCCTTGCAGGCTCCCACAGCATTTCACTCTCCCCCCAGCAATGAGAAAAATGAAGGCTGAAAGGGGACATGGTTATTCTGACTGAACAGAGAAATAAAAGTATCAAGGGATAAGTGTCAAGAAGAAAAAAGACCTATTCAAGCTGAAGACAATGCTGGCAAGAACAAGCATGGGTTTTAACTGGCAAAGAAACAATTCAGGCTAGATATTAGAATCAGATTTTAGGAGAGCCATGATGATCTGGGACACCCTTCCAGAGGGAGCAGGGAAGACAAAAGGATTAAATGAATTTTAAGATGGACCTGCAAAGACCCTATTCTGCCTCCTTTGTTCAGCTTTAGGACTATGACTCATTAACATCCTGCATTCTTCAGTACTCCTTTTCCTTCAAATTTCACAATCTTCTAACAATTCTAAGAAAGAAATATGCACGACAGAAAATTACATGTTGAAACACAAAGGTTTGTAACCCTCTTTCCATAAAATTCCTCAACTACAAAGCACAAGTTTCTGCAATTTCCTTCTGCTCAAAGCTGGAGGGGACAAGAAACCAGACGGAGCTGGTGTGAGTCCCAGGGTCCAATAAGCACTTTGAAACACATTCACTACGCAAAGACTTTTAAACGTCTCCAAAAAATGCAGGTGTGCAAATTACTCCTGATACAGACAGGAGTTATGTTTCCAGTATCACTGTTAAACAACACCCCCACAAGCATTTTTCAGCTCATAAAATTTTTATGAGCTGAAAAGTTCCTTCAGGTCTTTTTTTTATTTCCAGCTGCTGATACACTATCTTCCAGTAACAGCACCAGAGCTCACCATTACAACAGGCAGCAGAGTTATAAGTAAACAAAAGGACATGAAGGGACAAGATTTCCCTCTTTGCCTTGAAAGAGGTGACTCCCTTGTCCTATCCTATGCAATGAAGAAGTGCTCATGTAATCAGACACCAGGATAAGAGCCACTTTGTTGTGTCACTGTCCAGCAGGAGCAGCCTGTTGCTTCATCAAGTGAAGTTCCAGGCTTTCTCCATCATGAAACATGTCCGTTTCTCTTTATAACAACAACAAAGAAAAGTTTCCCTGAACACAAATATATTTTCCTCACTAATTGGAACACCCATTCCAGATATGTCCATGTACCATGGCCCATCAGAAACACCATGCCCAATATTCCTCATAGATCTGTGCACCTGCCTCACACGTGCTCATGTGGAAGTGTATGAATTGTTTATACATGACATTTTCTCACTGAAAGGCAACATATTCTGATACAAACAAGTTGTTTAATCCATCCAGTGATGCATTCTTTCCTGTCAGTATTTGAGTGCACTTACCAGAATTTAAGCTAATGAGGATGACCTTCTATCAGGCCCCTAAATTAAGTCTGCTTCCATAGTTAAATTTAATTATTTAAAAGTAACTGAAACTTCCTTTATGAAATTTTTAATGGATTGCAAACATGCATTTTAAAAGCTAGGAGAAGAACTGTTTAGCTCTTGGATGGCATGAGAAAAGAAGCCCTCTAGGAGAAACTGTTCCTGGATGGCTTGTCCAATAAATTCAAAGGCCTATTTTATTTAAAATCAGAAATATTTGACTTATATATGGTACCACTACAAATTAATCTGGGAGGGTCTAAGAGAACCTGAAATCCTCGACAGTAGATTTAACTGACTTTAACACCATCAACATTCAAAGTCTTTTAAGCGCAGCTTGAGTCTACAGTAATAATCAAGAACCATATCCCTCACATTCCATACATCCATAATACATTCCATGCATCTACAGCACATTCCAGCCAAGGACTTCAAAGCACCTCAATGAAGGTGATGCCACTTTAGCGAGGGCTTGAGATCAAGTAGAAAGGGACAAGAAATCCTCCCTCTTTCTCCTTCTCATCCCAGACCGTGGCCATGGAAATGCTCCTCACTTCAATGCGCACAGGAGAGATGCCCGTGGCGTGCGTGAGTCCTCCTCATGGAGTGTTTAATATTTCTCGTGGCTCACAAGGCCAACAGTACCTCCACAGAAATATTGTTATGACTACACTACAGATAGTAAATGGAGCTGCAGAGAGTACTATTCAACTGTAAGTACAATAGCGTGATTATACTGTAGTTATGTGGCTATGGAATAAAATGGGATAGTGTATTTCCGCTGAGCACTGCTTCTGGAGAAAGCTGAATGGCAAGGAGGTGAAGGAAGATTTTTAAAAAATTAATCCCATAAATATTTCCAACGCTTGTGCATACACAAGAAGGAAAATACTACATTCATTTATACACATTCATATATGCCCCTTATATAGCAAACTTCACATTACTATTCCTGTTTACAACAGCTGCTATTTGAAGGGTTTGGTAAGAAAACTGTCGTTTCTTAATATATGCTTCTGGATACTGACTTTAAAATCACGAGGGCCTTTGCTGATATTCTCCACTGATTATTTTATTTAAGAATGCTAAACTGTATTGCCTTGCAATGAATGCCAAAGCAAAGAAGGACAAACTCTTGTCTTATGAGTGACAGGTAGTGAAAACTATGTCTTGCTGTCATTTAGCTGAGAACAAAATGTCAGAGATACAATTTATGTAGCTTGAGTATGACTGCAGATCAATTTTCAGACAAAGAATGACAGAATAAGAAGTCCAGCTGTGTCCGAGTGAAGGGCATATGTTAGTAATACTTGCCAAATTCATTCCTCTTTAGCACCTCCTATATACATTATCTTCAGTACAAAGAAAAGTTTATGGACTGCAGAACAATGAAGTGAAACTGGGCTTGGCAGTCTGTTTCAAACACAGACTCTCATTTCTGGAGAAAGAAAAGAAAGCCCTAAACCATACCCTCAGACAAAACAAATCTTTGGCAGCTCTGACTTAACTTGTTGTAAGTATGTACAGGGTGGCTTTTCTCTCTGAATATCTAAATGGAGGAATTACCACTTTCACATACAGAAAATAGAAAAATAAAGAAAGCTCCTTCTTGACCTTTCACTGGATGCATGATAAATCCTATTATGTTTAAGCAAAATGAAGATACTGCCATACAGAGAATTTCATACTATTTCAGGGAAAAAAAAATTTTTCCTATGCTGATAGACTAAATCATTCCTGAAGGCAGAATTTGAAGGTTGTAAACTTTAATTTGGCATATAACCATCAAAAATATGCACATGTGTAACTAGAAAAATGTTTGTGAAGACACAAAAGGTAAACCCTGAATAAAGTTGGTCCTGAGGATTGCATCACCCCAGTGAGAGAAATCATAGCTGTGCACTGATCTGCTGTTCTTTAGGTAGTCCAGAAATTAGGAACTGGACTAATTCCTACCTTTCTGAATCACAGTACCCACACCATTCCGAAGAAAAGTATAAAACAAGACTCTCTGAGGGAGACAGAAAAATCCTGGATCATACGCTGTATGAATTATCTGAAGAAAACAAGAAAGATTCCACGCACTCCCAAACCATCCTACTTCTTCTCGTCCACCTGGAACAAATAGCTGCCTGAAGACATCTACTCAATTGCGCAACTAACTATTGTATAAATCAACAACGGAACAGAGAAAACTATTTCACTACTACACAGTCCAACTATTAGTTATTAAACAGAATTAACCAAACTTCCTCAGGTACAAAAATATGTAACTTAACCCTAGTCTTGAGAACTTCCATTCTGACTTACCGCTCTTGTCTCATTCAATCGAGATTTCCAAGACACTGGCAACGACTACAGCTTCAGTTAAGATAATGAAAATATATCACAGAAACAAAAGTAGTGTTTAAACTTTAAAATAACGGAACTATTATTTTCTGAAATAGGTTAAGTCACTGCTGATATGACTTGTATAGTTTTATGTCTAGTAAATATAAAGTACAGTAACAAGCACAAAGTAAATAAAGATACCAAGTCCATTGGGAAAGTCAAATAAAAATACAGCACATCTCAAGGGATCTACTTCTGCTTCTTGATTTTTAAACATAATTCTACCAAGCATAAACCTGATAGAACTAGTTTTTCAGACTTCCATAAATTACAATTTATGTTGGATACATTATTCAAAATACGAATGTTACAGCAAAGAATCAATGATAAAACAGTTTCTTGCATAATCATTCAAAAGCATCGCATACAGTTAAGCTATAAAAGACACAGAATGGATTTTTACTGTTTTTGTTAAAAAAAAATAATTAAACAGAAGGCATTCCAAACCTACTAGATATTTGAGCTTATCCCTTTTTATCAGTTCTTCTACATTTAATTTTTAAAAATAAGGTTTTACCAATGCTTCTTGAATAATGTTCATTTTACAGGCTTCTTCAATGTAAAATAGCCTTCAACTTTTGCATTATGGAGACGTATTCATAAGAAAACTAAAGAGTTCATTGCTACTTCAGAAGTTTCTGTTCTGGATACCCATGGAATTGAAGCTGCATACACATGTACAATGCCATCAGCTAAAAAACAGAATGAAACTGCACAAATTACATAAATATGCACCACAGATTCTGCAGAATTGCTAGAAAAAAAATCTAAGAAAACCTCTAAAAACTGTTCTCTAAAATTACAGGAGATCCATCTTAGGACACAGCAGAATGCATTAGCCTTTTTTAGCTGACTACATGTACATGGCATTGTTAATTGCTACAGACTAATGGAATGTTAAAATAATCTAGTGCTTTGTTTAGAACTAGTAATGCATGGAATGGAAGCTGTGAAATTAAAATGCTTGTTTCACAGATAGCTGAAGTTATATCAGTGACATGGCAACATGAAATAAGAAAACTGGAATATAACCACCATTAATCTTAATAGGAAGTATAACAGTTCAATATTACTCTTTTATAGAAATTAATCTCACCTGAAACCATATATATAACATTTTTCCAGTCATTCTTAATTGAAAGAAAAATAGACCTACCAATACTTAGCAAACTGTTGTCTATATAAAACTTGTACTTTGCATGCTTCAGTGATCCAAGCAGCACTTCCTGTATATTCTAGAAGTGTCACACCAGCCTGTTATGATACACTGTCCATCGTGATGGACTTCAGGTCTAAAAGGCAAAATCTTACCTGTATCATTGCCTTTGATTTGAATAACATACAATCTTATGTCAGTTCCACTATCAGGGTGTGAAGTAGGAGACACCTCTTGTGGTTGTAAGGCCTCTGTGGCCTCCTTCACTGTGGGTGGTGCAGTAGGCCGTGCAACTGCAGTAGCAGTTGATGATGTGAAATATTCCTTATCAATTTCTGGTTCTACCATCTTTCCTGTCAGATCATCTTCAGCAGTGGCTTTACTGGGAGAAATAGATTCATCAATTATTATGATGTCACTGCTTGTTACCTCCTCATCTTCCCCAGGAATGATACGTGGTGACTTTGAAGAAACAAAAGGTTTGGATGCTGATGTAGGATGAATTTTGTCTACAGTGCTAATAGAAGATGTAGTTACACTACTGAGAACCACTGTTTTATCTGTAGCCTTAGACAAAAATGGAACTGTTTTGGCTTCTTCCACTTCTTCTGATATTCCTGAACCTTCTGGAGTTTGACTTGGAGAAGTTCCCAAAGTCTGAAGGCTAGTGCTTCCTGCAGTAGAAGGACTAGTCGGCATCGTATGGGGGGGCAACACAGAATCCCAGCTCCCTACATCTCTGTCTTCTTCCCTTGTGGTGGTTCCTTTGCTTTCATACACTTTTGCTTGTGTACCAAATGTTACAGGCATCACTTCTGTAATCTTCTCTTCTTGGTCACTAGCAGTCTCAGCTTTGGGAGTCACTGTGAGATGCAAAGACCTGGTGCTAGTTTCAACAGGCCCCAGAACTTGTCCATATTCTGTAAGCATTAATGCAGGCACTGATAATTCTGTTGCTGGATACATCTCATCATAGGCTGAACCCATCTCGTCGTGTTTTTCCGGAGTGATTGTTTGAGATGATTCAAATCCTGCTGTCGTCTTTTGTTCATGCATTTGGACAGACGTCACAGATAAGGTAGACCCCGCAGCAGTACCTAGTTCCCTATCTTGATCCTTTGTGGAGAGCTGCTTTGGAAACACTTCACTAGCTTTTGCGCTTGTTACTGTTGCTTCAGTATGAATGATACTGTCAAAAGAAGTCTGACCAGTGACTTGCATCTCTCCAACGTTTTCACTACCTACAGTGACTGGAACTAGGGAAGCATCATGTTCTCTGTGTGGAACTGTAGTCTCTATCTCTGCTATATCTGTAAACTTTAAGGGTTCCATTGTTTCTCCTAAGCCAACAGATGGTGCTCCTTCTCTCTCCTGAAGTGTTGTCAGTGACTCCTTCTCAGTGGATGTCACAGTGCTTGTCTGGCCTTCCTCTGTCACTGTGTATTTTGAGATCTCTGTCCCTGTAGAGACTTCATCTTCAGCAGAGGTTGCTGGTGATTTCTCCGTAGCCTTTCTTTGTTCACCTTCTGGGGTAGAAAGGGTCATTTTCAAAACGTATCCTGATGTTTCATCTGCTTCATGATCAGTCACCTCCAGGACAGTGGGCACAGCAGTTGGTAACACAGTACCACTTGAGGAGCTAAACGATTTCACTGTTGCACTACTTTCATCCACTGATATTTTGTATACAGTAAAATTTTCCAAATCTGAAGAGCTGCTTGTATGGAAGATATCTGTAGTACCTTTACTCTGATCAAAATCAGCTGATAAAGCTTCTTCATCACTTTTTGTTTCTGCTGTCTCTGTGCTTGTCTTGGTTTCATTTGTTACTGCGGAAACTGGAGCTCCTCGATGCTTTGTATATTCTATAATTTGCCCTGGAGATGATGTAGGCTCCATTCCAGAGATAACATCTTCAGTATCTAACTCAATTCTCCTAGTATGGGATGTTTCTTCTGTCATATAGACCTGATCTTTATCTGTCTGCAGCCACATGCCAGAAACTGGAGGAGTTTGTGTGAACTTCTCACTTCCAAAACGTCCCTCAGATCCTGCCGTAACAGAAGCAGGAATAACAGTTGTGATATAAGGGACTTTATCATCTATTGTTCTCACTTCTGGCTCCTTTGTTTTTTCCTGCTTTTCTAAAACAGCCGATCCTTCAGTTTGCGGAGATGAATGAAGAAGAGATGTGATGCCTTCTTCAGACATCTGTGGGGCAATGGTACTTCCTGTGAGAGCAGTGACCTCAGATTCCGTCTCATTGGCAGTGAATACAGAAAAAGATACAGGTATTCCAGATGACATGGTGTGCTGCACATCTTTTAAGTCCTCTCTGCTTCCCTCAGCTGATGCCTCATTATCAAACACATTTGCAGAGGAACTAAATTTAATGAATGGAGTTGACTCGTCTGCTGTAGAAGATTGTCCAGTTGTTACCACAAGCTCATCTACAAGTGTCTCTGATACAGCTGGCACATCTGATTCCGGGACTCTAACCAGAGCCACACCAGAAACTCTATCAGGCATAACGGTGTACATACTCTCTCTTCCCTCCCCCTCTGTAGTAAGATCATACTGATCAGTGAACAAAGCCTTAGGGATTACAACAGTTGTAAGTTTCTTGTCAGATTTTGCTTCCATTGATTTTTTTGTGGGCTCTTTTGTTGAGTGAGAACCAAGATACAGATTTTCTTTTGTTAGTGAAACTGAAGTCCCTGTCCTGGGTAACACTCTCTGAGAAGTCGGTACCAAGCTATCTGTAGCTGTCATCACAGGACCCACTTCTATTTGTTCAGTCTGATTATCAGCATCATGTTTTTGTGTATCTCCCGTTTCAATATCTTCCCACGAACCAGTGGAACTCTTAGCTACAGCTGTGCTATCCTGAAAAACTACAGAGGTCAAGAAAGCGTCCTCAGTGCTTTCAGACCTACCTTGTTCCTCGGACAATTCTGCTTCAGAGTAAGTGTGCTCCACTTCCAAAGCTGCAGATGTGCTCTCTGTTAACCTAGGTGAAACATCATATTCAGTCCTTCCCAGCGTATCATAAGGGCTTATTTCACCATCTGTGACAGTCTGAGGTAAAAGGGTGGTTAACTTAATGTTCTCCATAAGCACCTCCATTTCCCTTTTCTCCTCAGCCACTTCAGTAGTCATTTTTGTATCTTCAGTCTCCAGGGTTGCTTCCTCCCAAGCAGGGACCTTTGTTTTGGTGACAGCCACTTCAGTAACTGAACTCTCAAAAACAGAAGGTTTAAGAGTAACTTTAGCAGATGATGGTTTCACACTGTCAGTTTTCAGAGTTGTAATCAGCTTAACAGTGGTAGGCTCTGATACAACTTTTTTACCTTAAAAAAAAAAAAGAGAATAATGAAAAGTTAAGGAGTCATTTAGTAGGATTACAAACATTTTCAATTAGTTCACATGTTCCTAGAAGAAATTACATGTTACACTGAGAAATAAGCATAGAGGCAAAAAGCTTTAGACAACTGTTGAGCATACAACTGAGCTTTGAATGACATAAATATCGTATTATTTAAGTTGCATGTAACTTAATGTCAGATGAAATGAGAACAGGAGAAGTATTCTTCATAGCTGTTATTTATATAATTACCCCTGCATGTCCTAATACTATACAAGTATCCATCAGACAGCTAAGTACTGATCAGGAAATACAGAAGTTTATTTTACAATGTCATAAATGAGTCATAATGTCATAAACTGCAAATCTGCAGGTTTTCTTCTAAGCTCACTATAGCATACAACTCAAATGCATAAGGGGATTGAAAAAGGACTTCAGTTTATTTTCAGCACATAATTACTAATTGCAAAAAGGAACCCGCACAGGAGTGAGAGGATGCTTGAGCAACAGGAATAAATATGCCATCCGAAAATACTGTATTAAAATGCTGCAAGAACTGCTGCAGTGCTTTAAATTACACTCAGAGAAATTCTGATTATGGGGAAAGGTGAGAACAGTAAGCAATAAGACCATAAACTTAGTACTATGATGATGTTGATCTCTGGAAAACACTTCAAAGATTTAACTCTGAACCTCCTTCACAGACAAAAGTGCTTCTATGAGAGTGCTGAACATGAAAAAGCAGTGTTGAACCTCCTGAATGATGGGAGCAGTAAGGGGTAGCTATGCTGAATAGCTAACTACGCACAAAGAACTTTGTGTCTTTCCACTGAACCAAATCATGATGATTTAAAGGATTGTGGTGCCACTTGTCTGTCCTCTCCTGCCACAGATTGCTACCCCACCAGAGCACTAAATGCACCACTCCACTCCAAAGTTTGGTATTGGAATTTAAACTCTTGAAAAAGGTGAGTTTGTGCTCAGAAAGCAAGATTTACTCAGGAAAAGTCCAAGGTAGAAATGTCTCCCCTTCTGCCAGGTCTTCCAGGTCAGCAATCTTCAGATAGGCAGTGGGAACAGAGAGGTGGAAGATGTGAAAGTCATAACTCAGTGTTTAATTTCCTAGTCACAAAGAGTGAGAAACTTCGGATGGATGACAGCTAAGAGCAAAATATGGCCCTCTGCATCACACCACGCATAAGGAGAACGCATTAAATAGATTGCATATAATGAGAACTAGCAACTTACCACAAACAGACGTTACTAGACATACAGAGTATTTCAAAAGAAAATACTGCTAAAAATCTATTTGAGCAAAGAAATCTTTTCCTCCAACATGCAAATATCAAATCAGATACAAAATTTTGTGACTCAAGTCTGAAACCAGAGGCTTCTTATTATTGCTGTGAGATAGTAAAAGAGACCAGGAAACTCTACCCAACATAAGGAATGAATACCAGTTACTTATTGGGGGAAAAGTGCATTCTGAGACTGGATTTTTACTGCCTGGCACAGAGATGAAGATGTTCCAGATAATGTCTTGGGACTTCACTAACACTAGAAAAATTAAAGGCATTAAGAGTATGCAGAAATAACAGAATGTAAACAAGGGAAAAAAATTTAGGAAGGCTTAACTGTAGCCATATATATTTGTATAATGACAGTTTATACTCAAGCAAACCCAGTATGTATACATAGATCAGTTACTTTCATACAACCATGCCTAAATGGATGATTCTTTGATACTAAATATATGGATTCTGCCTGCACAAGTGAAGGTCATGCAAATATTTGTTTAGTTTCACACACCAAACTTTGAAAACGTCACCTTTGCAAGAGAGCTATTTGATCTATCTTGAAGGAGACAAAAGCTGCTTGCCAGATGCTGGCTGCTTAGAATTTCTAGGTGGATTTAAAGAGCAATGGAATGAGGAAAAAGAACTGATATTTCAGCTTTCTTGAAGAAGTGAAAGTGAAAAAGAAATCGTGAGGGTAGAAAGACAGGATGTTGCTGTGTTTAAAATGATGGTGTGCTTTGCCAGCACAAAAAGGAACAGATTCAGTCTCTACCATATGTCTGATCTTTTGTGTGTGTGCGTGTGTTTTTATAAAGAAGATTTAGCCACTTATATACATTTTTTTGTAGGCCAAAGTTGAGCAGCTGAGCAAGAAGGAGCAAAATTCTTAAAAGCTCACTAAGCAAAGCACAGCCTCAATGCTAGTGACTTCTGAGTTCCGGGGTCCTATGGCCTGAAGAGGATACTTACTTGATTCAACACCTATGATATTTGAGTGTGAGATGTTACTCCCAAAATCAGCAACTTAAAAAGCACTGTGCCTTACAGTGTTTTTCATCACTGAGTTTACAGGGTGGTCTAAGGCACGGAGTTTCTCTTCATAAGCAGGGAGTGAAAAGTAAATTAGAACAGCTCTGCTGAGTGGCAGCAGCTAATTGCTACACTGACACCAAAGAACCCACAGATCTGTCACACCGCTCATCTGTACAGCAAAGTGGCAAGCAAACAACATAGTCCCAGGTTACCGCATGCAACCACAGGATGCATTTCCTTAATGAAGACTGAATTTGTTTTGCAGCAAATATCATCAATTCAGTGCCCAGTTGCTTTCCTTCAAGAGCCAATTAAGAGCACTCTTTGAAAGAATATTGGCATCTAATACTCTTGAATAAAGCTAGGCAAAAATGAGGGTACAAAAGTTGGTTTTATAGGCAGTGAAGTGAAAGGTGATTTCATTCCCCTGCAGCTGGGAAATTTAAGTAACTTCCTGATCTCCTGGAATTGTTTGCAACTGCCAAAAGATCACAGATTTATGCCCAAAATTCAGTTACTTGTTGTTCCCTATAATTATCTGCCTGTCACTGATAAAACCAGTACACATGCAGTAAGCTTGACCAAAGACTAGGTGTATTTGATTCAGCAAATGTGAATTCATATACTGCTATAAGAACAATATATATTTTTTTAATAATTAAACAATGAACAGCCAAACTTCCTCTTGCAAGACACGCAATTGCCAACATACAAAGAATACTTCTGGTTCAAATAAATTTCAAGGCCTCTAAAACTGTCTCATCATAAATAAGATATATAAGGCTTTCCATACACATCATTCAGGTTCACAGACTTTTTTTGAGTTTGTGTTTTGAGCTTCTTCATGGATAAACCTATCAATGTTCTTTTTTTTTTTCCTGTGGGAAAAGAGAAATCCAAAGAGAAGGTTGCCTTTTTAGTAGACTGAACATCAGTTTGAACTGTTGTCCTCTCCACCCAGATGTTTTGTATTACTGTACTCCTTGCGTCATGCATGCAATATGCTATCTCCTTTGTCCTTCTTATGCAAGACATGAGGCAGATTTTCCTAATAAAATTCATGAACATACTAGCAGCAAGAAAGCAAATTATCTCACCAACAGCTGTTCATATCAAAAACTATCTTTCAGGTTATTAATCGATTCATTTTGTAATGAACAGTGTGAATGAAGTTGATTTTGGATGGAGTATATGGCTTTATGGAGATACTGCACATTTTCATTTTCTGTTTATGTTTTCACTATACAGCATTTTCTTCCTTTTCCCTCCCACTATTGTTTAAAAAAGGATTTAAAATAATGGGGTAATATTAAAACTTAATATTTTTTCAAGGAAATCACACTGCACTACTTTATACATGGTTTAACTTTGCTATTACCAAAAAAGGATTTTAATATGTTCTTTTCTGTTTAATAATAATTTCAGGATATCTAGGTGTAACTCTTGGAGAAGAAAATGCTTTTTTTAAAGATTACATACATTACCTATATTATAACTTTTATATATACATTTTCAGCATAACCAGTTCCACAAAACCTTAACCATGTGTCTAAAATGAGCCACTTGAGCTGTTTCTTTGCACTTGAAAATATTGCTTTTATATTTATGTTTAGCTATGTATGTAAGAACCTGGATGAACACAGACCCTACAGATAGAAAAAGAGATCTCATCAAGTCATTGTCAGCACCTAGGACCATAAATAAATAAGTAAATAAATGAATAAAAAGTTTTAAGTCACACTAAGAAATGCTGAATTCTTTCTATGAATCACAGCAGCCAAAATAAATTTTTCCAGAATAGCACTGGTGTTCAAAAAAAAACAAAATTAATGGTTTGACATCTTCCTTCCTTTTTAAGCATGACGCCTACACTAACAGTTTGCTGTGTTTCATTTCTACATATACGTCCATTCCTACCTGCTGCTTCATTAAGTTTGCTCTGGGTGTCTGCTCCTTCCCTGCCACCTGCCTCAGCACACAGCACAGTTTTGAATGCTTCCCTGCAAGATGTCCCAGTTGGAGTTTAAACTACTGGCAGAACCTTGCAGCCTGGACAAGTCTAGGAGTAAGACCAGAACAGTAAAAAATAAAAACTGGACCTTCATGCTACAGACAGAACCAAAAATTTGTCAGTTTTACACTGACTAGGTACCCACTCTCATTCACTACCAGTGGGACATGTGATATCGCATGGAGGTCTCAACATCTGATGTTATAGCTATAAAGTTTCCCTATAATTCCAGGAATATGCTCCCACTTACCTACACTGTGTTTTGACATCAAAACACCAGCCAAGTGTAATGAGAAAAATAATGAAAAATCTGAATACAGTGTCATTTCCCACTTATAAAATACATGCAAAATCAGAGAAACTAAGTGGGATTCCTAAAAGTAATAATAAAAATCAATAGCTAGTTGGCAGTGTACCTTACTTGAAAAGAAAAAATTGAGAAAGAAAGATTATGCATCCTCTTGACATCAGCGGCTAAAGCTGCTTCCTTTCAGCTAACAAAGCAATATGGGCGGCAGCACCATGAGCACTGCTAAAACAAATACTGTTAAGTGAAACCATTTGCTGTTTTGTAATATATGAAGTCAAGCAGCTGGAGGGGTAAGGATGTTATCCCCCAGTTTCTCCAGATGTAAGTGTAATTGTGTGAACAAAATATAACTTGCCTACCCACAAAAGAGCAATAGCAAAAAGTACTTATCTTTCCATGTTATTAATAATTAAACTGTCAAAGGAAACAAAATTTAGGTGATCCTCTTTACTCAGCTCTTCCTAACAAAGTCCACATCCCAGCACCAAATAGAAGAAATAATCTTTGTTTTCTGTCTGCAAAAATAAATGATGGAAGAATAAAGAAAGCCAAGATTGTCACCTCAGTCAGGAACTGGTACAAAAAATCTTGCTGCTTTGCTTTCCCCACCCACTGTGAAAGGAGACAAATTACCAGTATGTCCTGTGGGTGGTATGTAGCTTCCAAAGCAAAGAGCACAGGCAATACAGAGCAAAAAGGATTTGTCTTCCCTGTACTTAAACACCCAAAGGGATGGACCTTTTACCTTTTCCATCAGTGAGGATGAAAGGAAAATGTGTCCTGTTGTGTCCCCTTTCTTTCCCCATTCAGTGTTTGCGCTCAGGGATACTCTCCAGCAACCCACCTGCGGACTTCTCAGAGAAATGCACATACACTTTATCTGGCAAAAGAAGTGCATGCACCTGAAGCTGTACTTGCAGAGGCACCAAAAGGCTGTAGTTGGATTACAGGGTTTGATCCAGGATAAACCCAATCCTGTCTTTATACCCCACATAATAGTCAAAAGGTTAAGTCGCACCCAGCCACCACCTCCTCCTTCTTCTACAGGCTTTAGGGAGGTGTGAGGCACAGACTGAGACTTCCTTGCCTGTTTTTGGTGTGCTCAGAATGCTTTCTCGAAACCTCTTCACTCTGTAAGTGTGGCAGGCTGAGATAAGAACCACTGGAAGTTGTCCTTGTGCACAGCCTTCCTGTATAGCCTTCATGACATTCATTTACAGACCCTTTAGGGAGCTTGGGGATTTAGTCCTCCTGCATGTGGCCCAAGATATTTCTGGACAGCTCTGCTGCTTTGTAGGTCTTGCTAAACAGCGTACGTGGGAGAGACATGGAAATCCACCATCTGAGCAAAATAATGAAAGCCAGAGAACTGCGGTGTTGCAGTAAGGCCTTATCTCCACAAAGGGAAAGGGAGCATGAGCAGAGAGCCCACAGCATTGTACACACAGATCAGTGCCATCACCTCCAAACATTTGCCTGCTCAAAGTTATTTAGCTATGCTGACACTTAAACTGAGCTACGAAGAGGTGGAGGACACTGACTTTGATAAAATCTGTATTCTGTTGTGTTTCTCTAAAGATAAACTTTTAAAAAAAATTTTCATTCATGTTTACATTGTAGTGTGCTGAGTATCACCACCGCTGATGTCTACAGCATTCTGTAGCCATTCTCAACCTAACCAAAAACCCACAGATCTCCCCTAGTGCTGCCCCTGACATCAGGCTAGATATAATCCTCTCATCCAGGAAATAGGTGGGACATGCAGCCACCGATGGTTGCTGTGGAGAAAGACAGGACTGCTCAGTTATTTAAAGTTTTCAAAACCAAGGCGCACACAGCAAACAGACAGACAACAATGTTTCTGTCAGCTTGTGAGTTATGCCTAAAAATGTTGTCCTTTCTGCTGTTAGACAAGCTAAGCACAGTTGATGTTCCTGGGCAGCAGTCTGCTGTCATGATGGCTCATGCTGGAGGATGTTTTTCTAACTTTTTATCTTTCCCCACTTCCATAGAAAACACTGCTATCAAGTTACCAAAGCCCACATCCTAGTGAAACACAGCAAATTAAATAACTGAATGAAGAAACAGAGGGTTAAGATTGGAGAGGTTTTGGGATTGATAGGGGAGAAGTTTGCAAAGAGACAAGTATTTTCCTTTTGGGTCTTACAAAGACGTGTCCTATTGCATATTATGAAGACTGTTGTTTCCTGTATTTCTTTGTAAAAATGCACTGATTTTGAACTTTAGATGAGGCAGCAAATGAGCAAGACCCATTCACAAGTAGATAACTTGAAATCACTCTTGATGCGGCTCTACTGAAACAAAACAACACAGATCCCGTTCGTGGATGACCACATAAGGCAATGCTCCCTCTTATCGGGAATTTTCCAATTCACAGCTAAAATGAAATCATAAAGCCAAACCAAAGGGTGTAATGAAAGAGAATCAGCAGAGGTGCATGAAATAAAAAGTCAAAATGAATAAGCAAACATGAAATAAAATGGTCAATCCAGGATAAAACTATTCCAAAACGTCAAACAGGTGTTCTGAGTCAAGTAAAAAATGTTTTACTGAGAAGTTCACAAAAATCATACAGGTCTATGAAATCATTCAGCTTTAATAAGCCAGAATTTCTCAGCAAAACATGTATTTATTTTTCAAAGCTTCATTGACCTCTGTGTATATCTATCTCAATTTTGTTACAGATATGCAGGTCAAAAACTGCACAGATATTGCTTATTGCATTTCTGGAGCACAATTTATGCTACAGATACTGCAGTATAAAATGCCTAATCCAAAGTCTGTTGAAGTCTGTGACGAGGTTCCCGCACACTTCACTGAATTAAGCGTGAAGAGACAGAGGCTGGGGTGAGAACGAGGTTAAATAAACACCCTATAGCTCTATGCAACAACTAAATATTAAACAGGTATCCATTAAAAATGAAGGAATCTTTTGCTGAAACCATGTTTTATTCTCTTATAAATAAACATCAGTATTCTATTACTGTTCTACCATTAATTCCTGAGGGGTTCTTTTTTTTTTGGTGTTTTTTTTTTTTTTTCAAACTGTGACTAGAAGTCCTACAGTTTAACACCTGAAAAACTTCCCCTGACGATGGCCTCCGAGGAGCTTCAAGTACTTAATCATGTGTCTAACCTGAAACTTTTTCAAGCTTCATAAGACACATGATTAGGCACCTCTCAGAAAAAAAAGAACTAAGATGTCTGGCAAAAGTCAAGGAAAGAGATGAAACACATGGATAGTGTTTCAGAAACTCAGAGCCATGTGGTTTCTGTAGAGTAAGAAAACCTGTGATCAAAGCAAAGAGGGTTGTTATTTTTTAACAAGATTTTTAGATTTTAAATCATGTATTATTAGTCTGGGCCACTTCTGTTTTCCAGAAGTAAGGACACTTTGCACAATGTAATTATGTAACCAGAAAAGAGCTGAAGTTAAAAAGCTGAACTTTACTGTTAAATGTTGTCCAGGTTGGCTGTTTTATTGAAATTAGTGCCTACCGGTTTTAATTTACTGCTTATGTTTTTTATTTATATTTATTTTGATCACTGTGAGACTAAAAGTCAGATTTTCAAAGCATCAGTTGAGGCTTCTTCTAACCCTACCGCAATCTAAAATTAATATTATCTTATTTTCCATCTAAGATACTTTAATCACAAGTTAGGAGTAAAGACTTCAAGGAGGGCTGAAGAAAGAGGTATCCGTTTGTTTAAATTATAGGCTTGTCTTCATAATGATTCAAACAGCTGCCTGCTTTGCCACAGACCTATTGCTTCGAGTACGTGTAAATTTGAGAGTTAGACTCCTTCCTTCTGGTGCTGGGTGGCATTTATGTAGTGGCCTTACTCTGGGAGGAAAGTGTTGCTTAGCGTGAGCAAAAGTGTGAGATGCAGGTCTTCAGTCATTGCCATTGCACTTCAAACTACAGCAACATGTGGGCACAGCGCTCGAGGCTGAGTCAATGGGAACTTTGCTGGCAGAGGAAACTGTACAGGGGTGCTTTAAAAACCTCAGGTCACTGCATGAACATCTGTGCTGCAGACCTTTAGCGCTGGTGCTACCTGGACAGGCAGCTTGTTCCTTCCTTGTTTGCAGAGGCACTCAGTGTTTTTCCTTTTAGCAGATGTGCGTTGCCACTTCCCTCTTTTATTCTTTTTCAGCCACACAATGCTTTGTAATATCAGACACCTAATGAGCATAGCAAGAGCTATGGGCATTCTATTAGAATTAACTGCAAAGAATCAAGGTTTAAGGGGAGAATGTTTAGTTTCTTGGCACTGTAGGAATCGCTGCATTAAACTTCATATAAAACTGAAAGCACTCAGAGCATCAGGATAGAGGGCTTCATGTGATATGTTTCCACACTGAAATAGAGCCAATTGGGAAGCTTTAGATGAAACTTCCATATAAAGGATCATTTGAAACAAAGACTTAAATTAACAGCTCCTGCTATGCTACAGAGCCATTTTTTCCTTTTTCCTTGTTCCTCTGTCTCAGAAAAGAGACTGGCTCCACCAGCAGAGGGTGATTCACTACAGTTACCATTTCAGGCAGCTGCATGGGATGTGAAAGACTAAAACACAAGGCAGAGAGTCTCATTACCACATGCATCTTTTATCAAAAGCAATGGAGAATTGCAGATGGTTTCTGAGAAATTCTAAGCACCTTATGAGAGGGAAAGAAGGTTTTTGATAACTGTTAAGGGGGGTGTACAGTTCAGTGTTATACTTCTATTTTTCCCTGCACAAAACAAGGTGTATTTGGCAAAACCTGAGTCATCTAACTAGCAGTGTTTAATTATGTAATGTTGACTGATGTAATGATGTAATGTTGACTGCAATCAAAATTGGTAGAGTGCAAGCTTGCTACCTGACAAATTATGCTGTTTTGGTATAGTCATCTTTATTTTCTTGTAGAAAGATCCATAATCATAGACTGTCTACTTCTTGGGTTGCAAATTGATGGAAGATTTATTCTTTGTCTATCAAAGGCAACAGTTTACAGAAAGAGCACTTAGACAAAAGGCACCAACCCAATCCTTCTCAAGGATGTTTTTTAGGACAAATGATATGTCTCTAATATTTTGTCCATAAAACTTCCTAAAAGTGCATTGAAATGGCTCACGTAGTTTGAAAGGGGTGAAATTTATTCACACAAATAGGCCAGAAAGCTAGAATTTGTCCTACCTGCAGACTTGACTATAGGTAAACCACTCAGTCCTTACTTTGGCCTTTCAGAGGGACTAGTGAATTTCATGTCCATTTGTCAATGATACATGCAATTTACAAACAATAAATATGTGAAGAGGCAGAAGGAGTGATATGACAGAATTATGCCCTGCAGATTAAAAATCACACTCCTGAATGTAACTAGTCCTTATTCCTGGTATACAGTTCCTCTGAAGTCCACCAGGACCACTTTCACATGCGAAGTTTTGCAGCACCTAACTCACAAGCAATAAATAACAACCAGAAAAACCAAAGAAGTGCATGTTTGAGTGCATGAGAACAATCAGACTGTAACATTACATTAGATCTTAGGATTTGTTCTCATGCAGTAAGGTTCGTTCATTAAGGAGCCTTCAGTGCCTCAGATGGAGACCCTCATCTTCACCTAGCTCATCACTGACAGAACTGGGGACAGCATAGGTTGCACATTTCAAGCAATGGTGACTTACAGTCATAGAAGTGAGACCCTCCAAACTGTAATTTTTTAGTTAAAGACCAACACAACACAAGCAGTCTTTACTCCTTAATGCCAATAGCACTGTCTGCAACCACAGGAACTTCACCAGACGTGCTGCAGGGAAATTATTGAGCAGTTCAACCTCCATGGGCTGGCAAGGAGGCTGCAAGACTCAGGATGTTCAGCTGGGAAGACACAAACTCCAACCTCTTAAACGTGACCCACCTTCTAATAGTATCAGTGTCCTCTTGCATCAGGAACAGTCCTGTGATAGAAGGGATCATAAAGGACAGAAACAAGGTGACGGGATCCTCTGCTAATAGACATAGTTAGCTGGTCTGTGATATCTGAAAGATCTACATAGCAGCTCGCATGTTTAACATCATGAGATGTTTAGATAAGTTATCTGGAGGTGTAGGGGAGGTGGAGGTGTAAGTAATCATCAATAATGACGGATAGAAATGTCAGAGAGGTGTTCTGGAGGAGGCTGGGCAGATGAGGCCAGGTCCTCCATGGTGGTATATGAAGCACTGCCAGTTCCAGGAAGGCCAGAGAGACAGGCAGGGATCTAGAACTGCAGTGCACAGGTGAGATGATGCTACAGGGAAGAGAAGCTCATACTAGAAGCTGGGGAACCTTTGAGACAAATGGAATCTGTGCAGGGATAGACTGCACCATAATAACAGCAGAGCCAGGCTGCTTGAACAGAAGATGGAAGAAGTTACAGAGAAACATTTAACCTCAAAGACCAAGAAAAGCTGACAGGCATGGAGGAGATCTGGTTTAGATTGATGCAGTCTAAAAATGGATGTGGCAAATACTTGATGTGCTTCAGAAAATATCAGATTAAATAAAAGCAGCAGTAAGAAAAGCAATTTAGACTATCACAGTGCCAGCTGAAATGTACATGAAACATTAGGTGGGTGAGAGCAGAACTTAGAACTGCTTTAGAAGCATAAAAAACACAATGGGAGGAAGTGTCTAGAATCCAATGACAGCCCCCAGATTACTGGCATTTCCATGGCTAGGGCTGTACGCAATCTGTAAACAGCCTCTCTTATTGCCATGACTTGGAACAGAGTATCAGGTTAGATTGTAGTCATTCACTTGGTCAAGGAAGACATTTTTTCTGTTCTCATGTTGGTTGCCTACACAGAAGATACCGGGGCTCAATCAGGCACTGAATTACATAGTATTCCACAGTACCAGGTCCCAGGGTAATTATGGATACTGTGTATCACTGCACAAATGCAACAGTACTCAGCAGGCTGAAATCTTACCTTAAAATTTTGCATCAATGTGCCAAGATGTTACTTTAAGACATTTGTTTTAGTTTGGCTTTTCTCTTACTATTTTTTTTAAAGCCATAGTGATAAAACATTTTTTAAGGACTCGTGCACTTCAAGAACTGAAACACAACATATTATATTGAACAATTTTCAGACTTAGAACAGTGAGTGAACTGAAAATTATAACTAAAAAAAGCTTACGTTCATAGCAGTAGGCATCAAACTTGCTATCTGGGTAAGGAAAGCCTGTTTGGTTCTCATAGCGATACAGGGTTCTCACCCCAAGTAAACCTCCACCACACTGGGGCCTAGCCACAGAGGCGGGGTATCGAACACTTCCATCCGCCAGCCAGCCGTAGTCACATTGGTCAAAGCCATTCCTCCAGGCAACATACATGTTCCCAACAGAAGCAAGAACACCGTCTCTTTTCCGACATAACTCTTTTGCTTCCTCAAAGGTGAGCTTCTCAGGAACTGAAACATGAACAACTTCATCTACAGGAAGAAAACAAAGACAATAAAGACTGAGTATCAAATTCCATGATCTAGTCAACTTAGTTTCCCTCATCCTGTTCATGTCCTGCAAGTTTACTTTCACATTTTGCTTGGATAGCTTTTGCTTAGCATTTTGCTCAAAACAAATGAACAGCAACAAAAAAAAAAGCAGACAGAAAACCAAAATCTCATATTTTTGTATGAAAAAGTGCCTACCAGAAAGCCCAAGGATTTATGCTCAAACTATACACAATTACCTACATCATGGTTGGAGATTGAGTCTCTAGGCAGCGGTAACAAGAGCCCTGAAGCTCCTCTGTGACCTCTGCTGGAGCAGACTTTCCAAGTCAACGTCGCAAATTAAATCCAGCCCAACAGAATTTACTTTCTCAGTATAACAAATCCTTTACATCTGCAAGCCTTTTACCTGACCTTTTTAGTCATCACTAAAATCTCATTTGGGACACAGACAAAGAGCAAATGCTCTTCCCTGTCTGCTTCACGGCAGCTTCAAATGTCATATTTACATCAGTCTTGCTCTTGCCTTATGGGGAAACACAGATGAGGGAATGCACTAGATATGTTGTGTGCACAAAGCTCTTTTTGTGAAAAAGCCAAATTAACCTAGACTACCCCTACTATAGTTTTGTTTCCATCAAATAGTAATTTGCACTTTATAACCTCTCAGTTAGAGACTGAAAACAAACAGTATGTCTAATATTTTGTTTCAGAGTTAAATAGTCATTGTGTGGTTGATTTGTTGCCTTGTTCACACAAACACTATAAACAAAATCAAGGCTCCGATCTTTCTGTCCTGGGAATGAAGAAGTAAACTGACTTCTTTCTAGTTTTTGCTCAGGCTTCAGAAAGTACTGATCAAACTTAAAATCAACACATTTATCTGCAGAAAACAGTGCAAACTCAAAATATTTGTTACAAGATAGTAATTCTCTTCCCCACCCCTTCTATGCTGACCAGAACACAGTTAACCACTGTCACAGGACAGTACCGCTTATTCACATTGGACATGTGACCTGTCCTACCTCAGCAGCTGTCTCAAGGCAACCTCACAAAAGGCAGACAGACTACATCACCCCAAGCAATTTCATTCACATATTACTCTTGCTTCAAGCTTGAAAGGAATGCAAGTGTGAAAGAAGGCAACATGCCAATTCTCTTTTTCCTCCAAGGTAGAAACTCTGGGTTGTTATTACAGCTGTAATATCAATTCCACAGCGTAAGTTTCTTTATACACGTTGGTAGCGTGTTTCTAACTTAGAGGTAAAGTAGCAATTGAAGGACAGACCATGTCTATCGGGCACACTTCATGATAAAGAAAGTGAAGAATCATTCACCCTCAGAAGTACCAGAATGCTTCATCCACCTCTCCAGATCACAAAGACAATACATGTTTTTATTACACACATCTGCAGAAGACAGCTTTTTTACATCATGGGGCAGATCTGGTATCATGGCCAACACAGAATGATGGGTGCAGTTATCCCACAACACCATCCCAATGCCAATGTCATTAAATACCTCCGTAGAACAAATCCCTCTTCTCTGAGGACTATGAGCTCACGTAGCAGCCATGACACATACAGAAATTATGTAGGTTGCTCTGAAGGTTGCAAAGAACTTACCCAAAATGCTCAGGAAGATTTTTACATCGACATACACCCAAATTTGTCTGTACATGCTATATTGATAATATTGCAATTTTAAAAGGAGAGTGGTATGTCTGCAGTGAATCAATTCTACTGATGCAACACCAACTTATTTGGTTCATCTCTTGAAGCCATCTGTACCAATACAGACACAATCTTTGTCAAAGGGTATCTTACCAGAAAAATCTGATTATAAAAAAAATCCACATATTTAAGAAAAAATGCAGTCTAACTAGAACAGTTCAGCAAGCAAAGTTAAAGTCACACTTTCTCTTTGCTACCTATTTGGCATATTAAAAAAAAATCTGAAGATGAATTCACAAAGAATGTAAAAAGGTACCAGAACAATCAGCAAAATGCTTTTATTTTCCATTTAATCACATGTGATTCATGTATTTCAAGAACACTGATGACAAAGAAAAAGAGTAAATACATGTTAAAACTCAGTGGCTTGCAACTGTTTCGAAGAGTGATTTGCTACGATTCCAGAATTCCTGTTTAAAAACAATCCATTAAAGTGCAAAAGTCAGATTCCAAACAAATACCAGTCATTTATGCTAGCAGATATGACTCCACAATTTGGCTGTCCAGTTTAAAAATGAATTTACGTTCCATATGTTTATTTGAGTGTGTACTTGATGTGTGTAATAATTGTTGGGACAAAATGTTTAAAAAAAAAAAAAAGCAAAGGTTGAATAAAGGCCTTCCTACATAAATTCAAAAACTCTTAAACGTTGTCTTACAATCTGATTCCAAATCCACGTTGGGAGAAAAAAAAAAAAAAAAAGAGGAAAGGTTTGTCTTTTGTCAAGCACTTGAATAGAAAGCAGTGCTCAATATTCTTCATCAAGCGGATAGTATCAGTTTCATTTACAGCAGCCCAAAAACACGTGATGAGAGAGTCTGCACAATCCTTCCCACGCATCTCACCTGCAGGACACTGTGGTCATGAATGATGTGTGTACAGAATTCTTTGCACTTCAGGGATCTGCTGACCCATGGAACACAGAAACAATTCATCAAGACCCACTGTTTGTGTATACTGAGTGCAATCACTTGGAATGTGCAGGGATGTAAAATGTCCTGTATTTCCTAAAACCAGCCTTACACTATTGCAGATCATACAGAAGTCTCCCATCTCTACATTTAGATCAGATACTTTGCTATCTGTCACTCCTCTGACATTATTAGTACTTGGTCAGAAAGTAATGGTTACCAAATTACTGAAACTTCCGGTGCACGTGCTGGAAGGACTATTTAATAATCCCCCACTTCTTTTCCCTGCATTTCTATCCCCGCTGCAGAGTGGAAATTCAGTTCATAGTATGTGAAAAGAGTGTTGGTCCTACTTCACTGTAAACCTGTGCTTTCCATGAGAAAGAGAACTTGGTTTGAAGTCATGTTGCTCTCCATACTAGCTGCCTTTTTCCCTCTTTATTGCTTCTTCCCTCTTTCAAACACATCAAACAAATTGAGGAAAGCTTTTTGTCTTGAAGACAAAAGCTGATTCATGGGAACCCCCAAGGAAAAAGCTTAAAACCCACAAACTTATCAGCTAGTTTTATAGCAAGCTTCATTCTTTCGAGGGCAAGTTCACTTATCCTCTCTCATCAGAGACATCACACTGAGCTGGGCATGTTTGTAAGTATGAATTTCATGAATCACACATCTTAAAAGCAAGCACAGAAATAAGGGCAGGCATAGCCAGAGGTCAATATGCAACATGTATTGACTAGGGCAAAAGTAATGAAGGTAGATTTAGCCCTCCAGCACAGACCTCACCAGTTATTTATCTCCCAATAGATGAAACCACAACTAAGGGATTGGTATGCTGCTATTTCCTAGAGTAGCAATTTGAGCCTGGCTATGTGGCACTCTTCTCCCAGAGTACAGCATCAACCCCCCAGGTTCACCCAGTGTGACAGGCACAACAAAATGATAAACAAGCCACTTACACTTGCACAGGAAGACATCACATGCAAGTCCATGACAGCAGTTTTACATATGTCTGAAGGATTTCCCCAGACTGCAGAGAAGTTTACAAGAGAAGCTGTGAGTCTCTCACTGAATATGCTGTAGACACATGTGGTAGCACACCAACTGGTGCTGATGGTGGCTGGCAACCACCTATTGAGTGTCCTACCTGTTATCCAATCCACTTTGGGGGAATGACCAAAAGACCCTTACATCTATCAATGTTTAATACTGCTAGCCTTTTTGCCCATTTTACTCTCCCAGAGCAACAAGACTCTTCATTAACAATGTCCCATCTGGGATTCTGCAACACTCACAGGGAAGAAGAATTCACAAGCATTCACCAATCTTGTGGCTAGGCACCCAGATTCTACAGCTTCCACTATCATCAGTGTCATTTAAAGAAAGACAAAGGGAAAAATCAAGAAAATCCAGGGGAATATTAAATACACAAGAAACTAACAGTTTCCAAGAAATTTCATTTTCTCCTTCTCTCTTTCTTTGGCCAAAAGACCCTTGCAAAACACAGACACCAGCAGGGCTATCAGACTGCTTGTGCACCATGAAGGGAGAGTTATTGCCTACATCTACCCTACCAATATACATAGCGCATGAAGACAACAAGAGACCACTACCCTTGTTTTGCTTACTCTGGAAAAAAAAGCACATACGCATCTGGGCCAAAATGGACCTGAGAAGTTTCATCTGTCTTTACCACAGACAGTGTCCTTAGATGCTGTGTATAGTTAACTTGTTTATTAGTCCAGCTCTTGAGTCAGCCTTCATTTCCCAAGCTGCACAGACAAGATTTGTTGTCTCAGCTGCACTTCTTTTCCTCCATTCTGCCTCTGCTAAAGGCTTCTTCTCTGATACACCAGACTAGTAAAGAAGTATCCTTAACAGCAGCCCAAACAATGGTGAAATGCTTTCTAGGAAAGGAAAACCTGGAAAACCAGCCTGGATGTACAGCTTCACTCAAGTTTATTTAGAGAAAACAGACAGACTTATGCTGCCTTGAACATTTTATCACAAAGACATAAGCAGCTACACTGAATTTTAAAGCAGAACATTAGACAAGCTGAAGTCATTTTCCCTTACACGTTAGAACAAGTTAGTTGATTTCTTTTGATATACATCGGTAATGATTTAATTAAACTCTCCTGATTATCTTAGATCCGTTCTATGCAAAATCGCAGGCTGAACAGGAGTCTACTGCACTTGACAGGACCGGAAGGGTATACTTTTCCCATCGGCTTGCCCTCAAGCATGCAGAGTACCTTGGCAACTGCTATACCCTTAGAGAGCTTTGCTGTAGTGTCACTGCCTCATACAAAGGCAAAAAAATGAACTTTGAACTCCATATGATTTTTTTTTTCCTTTTTGTGCTTTACTCTCACAGAAAGTATTCAGAAGTCAGGATTTTTGGATCTCCCTAAAGACAAGACTTCTCATGTTCAGAGCTCAAATACCACATCATGCATAAAAAGCAGCATGGCATTACTTTTTATCTAGTTTCCACTACTTGGGTTCTTGAGAACTCTTGTATCCTTAAAATCTTCATTAAGTCACATAGTTCAAGGCTGGAGACATGTCCTGTGAATACCAATGCAAAAACTGTGGCCATATCACGGGCCTTGAACTGAGAAGAAAAGATCATTTTCTGTGCTTCCTTTTTAAAATCCAATTGTTGCTCCAGAGTCAGAATGGATTCTAGAGAAGGTTTTCAGCTGCCCAAAACACAAAAGAGACTTCACACCTGAAGCTGTATTTTAGACCATGACCTTTTAAATCATTATTGTTCTCACACAAATTTCCATGACAATCGCAAAAATGCATGAGGCTAATTGGAAAGTATTTAAATGACATCTGGTTTTGTTTTCTTTTTCTTCCCCACACTCACTGGGGATCTGAAAATGGTGCATGAAAAGGAGACTTCATAATCTTCCCCATAGCCACCCAAAAATAACTTTGTTAGCATGGCTTCCCATCTGTATATTATATATGCTCAATAGACATATATGGCTTCTAACTGGCTCTGGCCAGAAGATGATGGTGCATGGAGTAGTTTGTGCTTTGGCTCTGCAGCACACTTTCACAGTCCCTCACTTCATCATTAGGCTTTGGTGATTAGATTTCACTTTGTCTCTATTTCTGACACTATATCAGTGTCAAATCAATCATATTCAACCTTATCTGAAGACAGAATGGAACTCCTCATTCCTCATCAACCATCTTTCAAGGGAGTCTCCTACAGCAGACACTGGTCTGGACATATTTCAGTTAGAGGTGTTTGGAGGACCTGTTATGTCCAAAGCTTTGGCACTGAATCTCTTTAGATTAAGCTCTTATTTATGAATCTTCTCTTGTATGTAAAGATATTCTAATTCTTTTAAACACTTAGCATACTGAAATATGCAATGAAATACAAAGAATTAGAAATATATGAGTGTACAGTAAGACCCGCAAGCTCACTACGTATTTAATAAGATTTTAACTCCAGATTTCATCACCACATTCTTATTTTTATCACTAGGAGCTCAGAAATTTAAAATCCTTCCCAGAAGTATTATTCCGTGTTCTTGTTTGTTTTTAAGCAAAACTCAAAATATTTTATGTGTAACTGTGCAGTCTTTAATTTCTATGGCTTTCCTTAGAGCAAGGAAATAGCAAGATTTAGTTTAGACAACTGGTTTTAATTTAAGCTATTTTTTTGTGTTTCAAGGAGAAATCCAAGTTTCTGGCTAACTTATATGGCCAGGAAGAAAGAAAACTGAAATGGTGTTACTCCTACAAATCCTCAGTGTAACTACCCAAATTAGCACTGCAAATGCAATACAAATCTATACTACAATGTATTTTAAGTATTCCTACCACCATTTATGGCCTTCTAGGCTAACAATATCTCTAGTATTGGCCAACAGATCATTAACTATTCAATGACTTCCATGCTGACATCTCATTATGGCCTAGATTTTGATATCATTAATCAAATAACTATCTTATTCCATGAATAGTCATCCCCCTGACATGAGCTCTCTGAATAAGGACATATTTAGCCCAAGTATTAGATTTGGCATTGAAACAGAACAGACTATGCAGATAAGAACTTTCAAATTTGGATGGAAATAATCATGTTTAAGCACAGTTCTACAATATGCTAAGTATCAGCTGTTTTTAATGAAGTGTTGACAGCACTCAGTATGAGGGATGAGTTGCGCTTTACAGAAAAAACCTAAGGTGGAGTAAATAGGGAAATGAGAAATTTGACTAAAACTTAAATCTTGAATTGCTAAATTTTCCACCAATGGAGGACCATGCTACAATACAGGAGACAAAATGCAGGAGCTGTTTTTCTGCAGTGTTCACTTTCCAAAAACTTTTGCTGGCAGTTTAGATAAACTTAGTCTGTCTTCTGCAGATGAATAGTTGCAAAGTAACCCCACTGATGTAACTTCAAACAAGTTCTGCATTTAAAATTATCATTTGTTCTTACAAAAAAAAAAAAAAAAGCAAAGCAAAACAAAACAAAAACAACAACAAAAAAAAGCCACTCTGTTTCTGTTATTTAGACAAAGCCATCTTGGCTCCACAGCTCTTTCTTAAAAAGGAAGTCTGGCTTGGAGGCACAGGTTTGCATGAAGTCAGTGGAAAAAAGTTATCCTGTATTATACCATAACATGGTACTGCATCTGTTCCTCTTCACCAAGAGAATAAATTAACTCCCTTCCATGTCAGTATAAGATATCTATACCATATAACACTACCTCTGACTTGTAGGTACTATTTTCTGACTCAAGTTCATTGAAAATTGAGCAAATAGACAAAAAAAAAATGTGGTTAGTTATTGAAATAATCTAATAATCTGGCATTAAAATTGATTGACAGAAGCAACAAAATCCCTCTGCAGTGGGCTGAGACTGTACAGTTAACTGGCAATTATCTTCTCCACCACAGCTGCCTCTTCATATAAAGGACTTTTCAGCTACATAAACAGACAGCTTAAGGATAAGTTTTATTATGTGCTCAGTATTGATCTGACTGCACTTTCTTGAAGTCAGTGGTAAAACTGTGACTGAGCTAGTAGGAACCCTCCCCTCTTCTCAGATTCAGTTTATTACTACAGTAAAATATTTTGCATAGCAATACAATTATATATGAACATAATCCACACACTCCAGCAGCTGAGACCATTCTGTGACCATTTGATCTTCATGGGGGTCTTCAAACACCCCAATATCTGTTGGAGGGACAAGACAGCAGGGCATAAGCAATCCAGAAGATTTCTGGGGTGCATTGATGATAACTTCCTCCTCCAAGAGACAGAGGAGCCAATGAGGAGAGGTGTAGAAGGGGCCTACAAGGAGGGGCCAGTGGGGAATGTGATCAAGGGCACAGTTGCAGTGACCCTGAAATGAAGAGTTCAAGATCCTTAGGACAATATAGAGGGCATAGAGCAAGCTTGCTGCTTTGCATTCATGAGAGTAGACATTGGTCTCTTCAGCGATCTGTTTGGTAAAGTACTTGGAGGGAAGAGAGGCCCAATAAAGCTGGCTAGTACTCAATAATCATTCTCCAAGCTCAGTAGTAATACATTACAACAAAGAGGAAGTCAAACAAAAACACCAGGAGGCCTAAAATGAACAAGAAGATCCTGGACTAACTCAAACACTAAAAGGAAGCCTATAGAGACTGAAAGCAAGGACAGGTATCCTGCGAGGTATACAGTGACATTGTCCAAGCAGTCACAGATCAGAGTAGGAAAGCTAAGTCCTGACAGAGTTAAATCAGAATTAATCTGGCCAAGGAGGTCAAGGGAAACAAGGAAGACTGCTACTAGTATGTCAATGATAAAAGAAAGTGCAGGGAAAATGTGAGCCCTGTCCAGAAGGAAACCTGAGACCTTGTTACTCAGGCTGTAGTGAATGCTGAGGTACTCAACAGCTTTTTTGCCTTAGTCTTCACTGACAAATGCTCTAGCCCTATCATCCACGTCACAGAAAGCAAAGGCCAGTGCTGGGAGAATGAAGGAGCATCCACTGTAGAAGAACATAAGGTTTGAGACCACCTAAAGAAACTAAAGGTGTCCAAGTCCGCAGGACTTGATGAGATGCATCCAAGGGACCTGAGGAAATTGGCAGATGAAGTTGCTAGGCCACCATCCGCTATTCTCACCGTATTTGAAAAGCAGTGGTAGCCCAGTGAAGTTCTCACTGACTGGAAAAGGAGAAAAATAACCCCCATTTTTAAAAAAGGCAAAAAGAAACACCTATCAAATCTCAGGCCAGCCAGTCTCCTGTGCCAGATCACAGAGCAGATCTTTCTGGAAACTATGCTAAGGCACATGGAAAACAGAGAGGTAACCGATGACAGGCAATACAACTTCACAAAGGGCAAACTCTGCGTGACAAATTCTGTGGCCTTCTACAGTGGGCTAACAGCATTTGTGGATAAGGAAAGAGCAAATTATATCATCTATCTGGACTAGCAGAAAGCATGTGATGCTGTCCCATGTGACATTCTTGTATCTAAATTGGAGAGATGTGGATTTGACAGATTAACCACTCTGGGGAATTGGCTTTATGGAAAGGATTGCAGTCAGTGGCTCAGTGTCCACATGGAGACCAGAGATAAGTGGTCTTCTTCAGGGATCTGTACTATTTAACATCATTTTTGTTGACATAGGCAGTGGGATCAAGTGCACCTTCAGTAAGTTTGCAGATGACACTCAGCAGCACAGTGCAATCCTGATAGAACATAACGAAGGGATGCCATCCAAAGGGACCTGGACAGGCTTTAGAGGTACCTGTGTGAACCTCATGAAGTTCAACACAGCCATGTGCAAGGTGTTGCACCTGAGCTGGGGCAATTCCAAGCATGAATATAAGCTGGGTGATAAGTGGATCAAGAGCAGCACTGCAGAGAAGGACTGTGGGGTCATAATGAAAAAACTCAACATGAGCTGGCAATGTGTGCTTGCAGCCCAGAAAGACAGGCGTGTGTCCTGATCTGCTTCAAAAGATGCCTGACCAGCAGGTTGAGGGAAGTAATTCTTTCCCTCTAATGCACTCCCGTGAGATGCCACCTATATTTAGTTCTGGGGTCTCCAGCACAATAAAAGATGTGGGTCTGATGGAGTGGGATCCAGGATGAGCTTCTGCATATTATAACACTTCTCTGTACTTAAGAGGGAAACGAAGATTCATTTTTGAAGAACACATCAGTTCTTCATTCCAGAACAATACAGATTTGTCAAAACTGCTTCTGAAAGCTAGGAACAACCTATTTTGAATGTATAAGCCTAGATTCAAGATTTGATTCAGAATTGAATTCTATCACAGATTTATGGAGGATGAGTGTTACGGATTCTACATGTTCAAGCAAGCTGTCCACTGACAGACACAGATGAAGCACAAGTAAAACTAAGATAATACTGAGCATTAGTGAAATTCCATTGCTTAATTTTCAGTTCCCAAGCTTTCATGTTTTATAACTACCTGAAGGGAGGCTGTAGTGAGGTGGGGGTCTGCCTCTTCTCTCATGTAACTAGTGATAGGACGAGAGGGAATGGCCTCAAGTTGCACCAGGGGAGATTCAGGCTGGACGTTAGAAAATACTGCTTTTCTGAAAGAGTGGTCAGGCACTGGAATGGGCTGCCCAGGAGGTGGTGGAGTCACCATCCCTGAAGGTGTTCAAGAAACATTCAGACATGGTGTTGAGAGACATGGTTTAGTGGGGTTATATTGGTGGTAGGCGGATGGTTGGGCTGGATGATCTTGTACGTCTTTTCTAGCCTTGGTGATTCAGTATTTCTACGATTCTATAGTCTTGGCAAGACCTGTATTTATTGTATTTGATAACTCTTTTTAAAAGTGACTGGGACCAGTCAGCTTCTAAATATAAGAGAAAAATGCACACTTGATTTCAATGACTAAGGTCTCCAGCAGTCATTATCAGGAGAAAATTTTGCATGCTTTAATTTATTTCTGCTCTTGTATAGAGTACAAATAAGCAATTAGTACCTTAATATGTACTTACAAAAAGGTAGATTTTACTCAAAACCATAGCTGACTTATTGTTCACTAACCACAGTAAACCAAACATGTATCAGTCAAGCATCAGCTCAAAAAATCTACAGATAGGAACTAAAAGTATTTTTTTAGAAAAGAACAGTGAAACTGATATGGAATAAAGATCTGCCAACACAGAAGAAATATGACATATTTCTTATTCTCTACATATGAGAACAGACCAATCATAGGAAAATCTAACGTTTTTTCTTTTCACCATCCAACCCTTTGTTGAACTGAGACTGATCACAGAGTCTCATCACAGATCATGAAGTACCATGGATTTCACATCATGATCCATGGCTTGTAATCAGTATGTGGCAGAATCATAATCTCTCTGCTGCATTAGAACCATTTAATTAGCAACTTTTGCAAAGACTAAGGTTATACTATAGAACT
Source organism: Numida meleagris (assembly GCF_002078875.1). Lineage (NCBI taxonomy): Eukaryota > Metazoa > Chordata > Aves > Galliformes > Numididae > Numida > Numida meleagris. The sequence continues at coordinate 62,255,558 of NC_034438.1, forward strand.
GCAAATAATTTAACTAAAGATGCTAATCCTCAATGGAAAGTTAATGCTTGTTTTTGTCTTTCTGATGTTGAGATGCTTCTCTTTAAAAAAAGATTAAACTTGGATTTCAATTAAATATCGTTCTAACTTCATGTTCAGGACATGCAAAAACCTCAATTACATGCCAAACTTAAATAATATATTTAGCAGTATTTGTATTATACCCATCTTTATATACACATAAAACAAATACACAGTTTCTCAAACTTTTTATGCATTTATTTGAAAACCCTTTTACAACATCCAAAAAATAACATATTTCAACACCAGTTTTGTGTGAGCTGCTGTCATGAACTATAGCAGCTTTAAATCTGACTGTCTCTTCGTAGAATTCACATCTGTTCTTAATTAAGGTCCAGTACACCTCAATCTATAGGTTCACTTCATTCAGCAATTCTCTTCAGATTCAAAACTGCCAAAATGCATTGTACACAGAACTTATTTCTTTGCCTTTCCACGCTGGAACCCCAAGTTATTCTGAAATTTGTCATGCAGAATAAATATGGACCTATCTTACCTTGCATGTGTTCCACATAGCAATACACATCATAAGTTTCATTAGGAAAACGACGCCCATATGTTCTAACTCCTTTCTTTCCCATTTTATCGCCAAAGCAACCAATTCTTGGATGTCTAATTGGATATCTGAAATGCAGCATGTCAATATTTATTAATATGATAAGTCAGAACATTAACTCTGTACAGGCTAAGTAAACTAATTTGGGGAAATTTGGTCAAAGTGCCTTTTAAATGTCTCACCTAACAGTCTGATCAGACAACCAGCCAGCATCACATTGTTCAAATCCATCTTCATACGCTGCTTTCAGTTGCTCTGGGCTTGCTATGACAGCACCATTGTCCAGACAAGTCTGCTGAGCTTGCGTAAAATTCAAAGTGTACCTGCTGGTGGCTGCACGATAGTGGAATACTACACCTGAAAAGATAACAAACTCAGATTACTGACACATCTTGCATCATCTCCGCAATCATCATTATATTGTAACTTTACCTGGAAATTGTTACAATGGTAAAAACAGATGGGTACAATTAAAACACTAGAAGCCTGAGATATTCCATCATTCGAATTACACCCCCCCCTCTAGTGGCTACTACCAGTAACTATATGACACCCTATCTTGTTAATAGTTGGAATTATATTCAACATACTCTGAAAAAGTAATTAAATCATGTAAGCATTTTCACTTAAGTATTATATTATGGAACGTTGTGATTAAAAGGAAGAATGCACACTGAAGTATGTCCATATGCTATTGGCACTACATGACACACTGGCTTGTTGGCCCATCCAATTGCAAGTCAAATCGTGTGACCAGGCAAGACTAAAGATGCCTAATCACTGGAAAAAGGGGAATTAAAACCAGACTTTCAGAAGCAGCGAGCCACAGTAACTGCATGCAGAAGTGCCAAGAGTGAACGGGTTCATCCCTTGAGTGTTTGAGGTCTGCCAGCCACAGGGAGGCATGCAGCCAGTGGACACACCAAACAGTTTGTTCTTCTGATGCAGGCTGGATCGTCAGTGAAGGCCCTGGTGTCTGATCCTACGCATTCACAGATTATTGCAAATACAACATTTATAAACATATGTTTGTTGGCCTATTTTTCATAACTAGGCTTTCCTGCACACAGTACCAGTGATACAGACAAAACAAAGCTTGCTTTTATTATGGCCTTTCTGGTTCTGGAAAGAATCTAGACAACTTCCAAAATTACATGAACATATCAGGGCAGAGTTAAGATGGTTTTGGTTAAGACGCGTTCTGTCAAGGAGCCACATTCTGTTTTCCATACACTTATGATTCCCACTCAATTTGGCAACAGTAGTACATGTACATGTACACCGAAAACAATCCATAAAGAGCAGCAATTCTAAGATGGCAAGCAACAGATATTCCATCTGGCCAAGTCACATCCCTCCCCATAGCCAATGTCTTTTACAGTTTGTCACCAAAAGGATGCCTTCTGATGATGGTTGAAAAATAACATCTAACTTCAAATTTATTTCAATCAAAATCTTCAGAAGCATTATAGCACCATAAATCATCCACTACACAGAACTGCTAATAAACAATAAAAATAAATCATAAAATGTTCTTTTTTCTGATTATTTTATTGGAATACTTCTCGATGAGGAAACAGCATGCTGTTATATGACCTGGAAAATGGTGGCATTGGAGCAGTAATAAATTTAATGACAAGTCTTTGTTATTAGTACACTGTTGAAAGATGGAAATCTGATAACTTACAAATAAGTAGCACTATGAGCAACTTAGTAAACTGACCAAATTGGAACATACTTAGAAATAGTAGGTTTTCTTCATAAAGATTAATTTAGTAAAATTATCCTATTATTAAAGGTCTAACTATGGACAATAAGCAGAAGTTACTATTTTTTTTCTTTATTGTGGTTTGCTAAGGAAGTTTCTCAAACAATAATAGAATTCATTATGTGTACTCACACACAGGTAGTTCAAATGTCAGTCATCAGACATCAATTTTCATCAAAGCTTCTGGCAGAGAAACAGGAAACGGAAGAAGAAGCACCAGAAATTTCAACTTTACTATGGACCCACACACCAGCTGCAGTCACTACCTGGAACCTCATAGGTCACTACTGTCCCCTTAAAATACATTTTCTGAGTCACTAACAGAATACATAATACGCAGTGCTTCTTCCAAGCAGCAAAGTAATTTCAGTTTCAAATGCTGAACTGGCAAAGCCCAAAGTGAAGAGCAGATCACAAAAAATTATGGCTACATTTATATTCGTAAATTAAGTATTCCAGGCGCCTGCAATTCCATCATCGTGGCTGTTAAATTGCTAGATTAGTTCAGCAAGTTACTTGGCCCAGGCCCTCTAGCATCCTTCCAAACAATTTTCTAGGCAGACTTCAGGAGTTAGCAAAAATCAGGGACAACTTCCAGTGGGCACCTTTCTTCTCTCCTGAGAATGAGAAGACCAAGCATAACGGTACAGATGAGGACCACAGCACTCCAATGGCCTGCGCGCTACGGCACAGCCTCAAGGAAGCATATGTTCTTACTAATGTAAACCCTCAGTACTGGCAGACACAGAAAGGGAATGTCAGAGAGAGAGATTTACAAGCTTTTATGCCCCTACACTTTGTCTGTTCTAAGTCATCTTCCATTGCCTGCTTCAGGCAAATTTACAGATCATTTGTGCTGCTTTAAGTTATGCAAAGCTTTATCTATATGTATTTGTTTGTATACATATAAGCATGCGTGTAGCAGTATTTTGGCTTTGTTTACTCCAAAACCATCCAGTTCGTTATCACATGTCCATCACAGCACACTGCCTTACAACACAAAATGTTAAGGTAATGGCAACTAATTACTTTTGGAATTTAAAAGTTGAAAATAACAAAAATATTAATTGGAGATTTAAGAGCTTTATTTTAATATACTGGGTATTCTGTAACACAATCAATACTCCGGGCCAAATACCTGCTGGTATAAATCAGTAAGACTCTATTCAGTGGTACAACAGTAAATAAAAATTCTGAGGTTCAATTGACCTGTTTGGTCATGGTATTATTCACAAGCTGTCCAACTTGGCCTCACTGTTATTGTTATTGTACCAGCAGTATACAATATTTGACACTGACTGTTATACAGTCAAACCAGAAATGCACAAGTATGTGAAGTAATTTCCTCATTTGGCTTGTTGTTTTAATTCTAATTAAAACATATTTTATACAGATTTAGATTCATTTCCTCTAATACTTTTTTTCCCCCTGCAAGTTCACTTAACTGATGTAACATGACTTCATCCGGGCACAAGAACACTGCTTTTCCATAAAATCAGAGAAAGGCTTATTAACTTAGCAGGAGAAGGCAACATACTTCTCTGAACTCACATTATTTTAAAGCTTTAAGCTGCCTAAATATGAATGCGTTCTCAACAAGCAGTTATCTTGCCCCTTATTTCCTACAAACTGAAAGCAATCAATGCCCTTGTTGATGGCATACATGTGGACCTTGCATTATCTTAGTAAGGCAGGACTGAAGAGTTAACGCTACCATCAATTTAAAGAAGCTGCGAAGAAAATGCCTTTGGTCATTTGTAAATCCCAGAAAGGAACTTGGGGAATGCTTTGTTCTCCTCACCCAGATCCAAAAGGTAAACTTCACCTGTTCTCAGAGTTTAAGGTTCTTCCATTTCCAGTGAGGAGCCAATGGACATAAAAGAGCCTCCAAGATGAATGGGAAGGAGGACATCAGTATGTATAAGCCTGTGCAACAGCTGCAATAATTAGAAGACCCCCTGGGGCTAAGAAGATTAAAGTGCAGGACTTTCATTGTTTCAGTTAGACAGAGAGAAGGGGACAAAATCCATTGTCCGAGTTCTTGCACTTTAAAACATTTGTAAAGGATTTTTCCCCTTTGTCCACTTGCCCTCTGAAAGAAAAGGCAAGGGAGGAGTTGTCCTAGGAACAAATAAAGCAACTGGAAAACAGACTACAACAGCGTAATGTTGTCACTGAACATCTGGCAAAGTCAGTTTAATTACAGGAAGGAGCAGCAGTGTCTGCAAAAAAGAGCACTCACAGGAAAGTATTTTGCAGTATCCAAAATTCAGTTCTGCTGTCTGAGCAAGAGGGAATGTCTTTTATTCACTTATATTTGCCTTACACCAAAGAAGGAAAGCATGAAGTGTTTCACTTAACAAACTAGGACCTTCCTGAGTAAAAGACTAATACTGTGGTTTCACACCTTTGGGTTGCAGCTTTGTTTTATCGCTTGCCAGGAAAGCTGCAACGCTCCCTAGAACTAGAGGGAAGGGCTCCTTCAAGACACTTCCTGCTTTATTGTGGCTAATAAACAACAGCTTTCACTGGTGAGCTCATGCTGCTGTAACTTGCCTGCCTGGAGTCACACAAAGACTGAACTTCAAAAGTAGTCTCATACCGCAAAGAATATGTAAAGAGAAAAGATAATGATGGTAGTGGTTGTTCTGTTCATTTTTATTTTCAGGTCTTAGTCAAAGTGGTGCAGACCCTTCAAGCATCTCTCAATCCCAAAGCTAAAAGAGTGCTAAACAAATTTGGTGATCCTCCTTGCTTTTATGCAGAAAACAACTTACATTGCAAATACAATCCAAAACAGAGGCAACAGGGCAGAGTACTGCATCAAAGGAACGAATAGGATGGTATTTTGAGCTTCCTGCAATAAGTCATCTCTGTTCCCCACTCCAGGCTCTGCAACCATCCTGTGACTCCGATCTTTGGCTCTGGCAACCTGAGAGCAGGCTTGGATTGCATCCACAGCATCTTGGATGCCAGATGCCTCCAGGATCCTCTCTGCATGCAAAGAAAAAGCACAAACCAACCATCCAGCTCCACTTGCTGGCTCTCCAAGGACAAGACTTCTTGCACCAACTCGCACATCACTCCTCTGCCCAAAATCTTTGCCTCCATCCTCACAGAGTAAAGCAGCAGCATGCAAGTGTACACAGGCCCCTCCAAACAAGCTGGTTCAGAGAAGAAAGGTGGTTGATGCTGAGCCTGAACTGCATTCTTCTCAGGGATGACTTGTCAAAGTGGACGTCTTGGTTACCACACCTGCATCACCTCTGAACAGAAAGCCTAGATCACCTACCTGCCTTGTTACCTCTGCACAACTACGTACTTGGACACACAAGCACTCAGTGAGGCCAAGCCACTGCTATTGTTAAATTGTTAAAAAAATAAATTACAAGAAATACATACCCTCTCAAAACTGCCCTCACAGTATGAGACGACTGATAGGATAAAAATCAGCGTAGCCATGCATATCAGCATCTGCATTATCTTTTTATGGGAGGAGGTACGTGATCCTCTGCAGATCCTCAGCCTGGCCCCAAATCATTTGCAGCATTAGCTGCCATCTCCCAAGTCCTTGTGCCAGGGCTGTGGCAGATGGATCACAGCATCTTCATTCCCACTTCCTAGGTGCACTACACACAGAACCAGGTATTTCAGCATAGAAGTCAATTCCCCTCCCCTCCCTTTGACAGCCATTATATATTCAGCTCTTTACCTCATAGCTAAGAAACCTCTATCTCCCTTACCAGCACTTCCTTAGGAGAGTAAAGAATAAGCTTAAAAATGCAGCAGCCCATTTTTATTTAGTTATCAAGGAAGTATGGAATTTCTACATCAACAGGTGATAAGGATTTAAGACCGATAAATCTAAAAGATTACAAAACCCCATCTCTTCAAACACCATACTTCAGTGCTAATAAAGGGGAGCTCTGGCTTTAGAGAGAATAAATCAATTAGGTTGTCAACACACAATCTCTTAGGGCTCAGGGCACAATTGAGAGGCAGTGTTCCCACATTGGAAACAACATCCATTTATTATCATTATAATGCCTGCAAAAAATAAGAGTTTGCATAAAAATGAAATTGTGAATTACAGTCTACTCTGCCTCCCTAATTGCTGCTTCTTCCCATTAAGGAGGTCAGTATTTTAAGCCTAGGATTTTCCTTACTGGCTTTCTTCTAAAATCTGATTTGTAAAAAGCATCTCAAACAGTGGACTCAAGTAGAAGCTAACAAAAGAAGGCCCATGAAAGCAGTGGACTCCCAGGATAGCAGTAAGAAAAGGGTAACATTATTGCTGAAAAATACTCTCTGACAAGATTTTCAAAAAGAGCAAGAAAACTGAAGGATCACATTTGTCACTTCAACTAAACGTGCAGGCACCTCCAAGGTAAATAACCAAAAACTGGCTCAAGTGAGTGGTTAGTTCAGATCCTTTCATTTTGTTTACACTTGGTCAAATATATTGCTTTTTAATATCTCATAGCACTACAAAAAACAACAGTTCCATTAAATGTTCAATTATGTTTGAGAATGGAGTACTGTTATTCCACACTTCCAGATCAGCATTTTATAAGGAATCTTAAATCTTTTTTATACAAGTGGATGTTATTATACCTACAGAAATGGAATAAACATGGAGAGGTACAGCCGCACTTTTTATTAAACCCTTTGTGGATTCAAACTCACCACTGTTTGCTCCTGAAGGTTATGAGTCTAGTTTACACTGTCTGTCTAAGTCTCTCTGACCAGGGAACAGGAATGAGGACTGCCAGAGAGCTCATCTCACCCAGAACTCCAATCAGAGAAGAGCTGAGTGCTTAGCTTAGTCTAGACACCTGACTTTAAATCACTGAAGATAAAGCAAATTCTGCCCTGATTTCATGTCTCCTGACTTCAGACCCATCACCCAAGTCACAGCTGTGAAACTTGATAAATTATTAGTGGGTGACTGAACACTCAGGGATGATGGTCAGAAGGCTTGAAGATCATTGCCTGCTGGTAATCAACCTCTAAACTGTCTCTATCCATACATCTGCACTAGGATGCAGCTGAAATCCCATCTACGTCAAAAAGAAGCTTGAAGTGGGAATGGAGAGAGCTCTATGCCAGCTAAGGAGAAAGGAAAACAATCTTTCCTCAGTACTTGAAGGCTCTTGATACTTGGCATTTTGGGGTAACAGCAACAAGGAAGCAACTAAGAACAATGGCAAAATAGGTTTCCAAAGACAGTGATAGTAAAATAGAATAATTCAGTTGGAAAATACCTACAAAGATCAAGTCCAACTGCTATGGACACCTAACATGGGCTTGTTTATGATGTGGGTTTAATAATATCAATAACAAGAAGGATCCTAAATATAAGGTCAAAACACCATAGAAAAATAAAATTTCAACAGCTGTAAAAGAAGAATTGCTCATGGGAAAAAGAAATTTTCAAACAGTATAATGTAAAGAGGATGCAACATCTCAAAGGAAAAGCAAATATGAATTAAGTGTTCCGCATATTCCACTTTTTGTAAGAGGTCCAAGTACATAATACTGTAGACTGCTAGATATGTTATGAACAAAAAATCATCCTGTCTGAGAAGTTGATGTAATTATAGCAACAAGCAGGGTGCAAGGAAAAAATGTCTTACAACTAGTAACGGAAAATAAGGTATCCAGCATGATGAAACTATGCAACACTGTAGAGCTGCTGACGCAGACTCCTTCCCCAGCCTCAAGGAGAACCCATGACTGCCATTAACTAAACAGGGTATGCATCTGGCAGCCCTGAAGCTTCCTGTGCAACTAAAATTAAGCATTTCACACTTCTGTCTTAAGCTTTCACCAGCTATAAAGTGAAAATTAACATGAGGGGTACAGTTCAGCCTAGCCCTGCTGACTTTCAGTGACATTGAAAGTGGGATTGAGTGCACCCTCAGCAAGCCTGCTGATGACACCAAGCTGAGTGGTACAGTTGATACAACAGAAGGAAGGGAAGCCATCCAAAGGGAGTTGGACAGGCTGGAGAAGTGGGCCTATGAGAACACAATGAGGTTCAACAAGCACAAGACCAAGGTGCTGCACTTGGGTCAGGGCAATCCCAAAAAAGAGTACAGAATGGGAAAAGAACACATTGAGAGCAGCCCTGCTGAGAAGAACTTGGGGGTTCTGGCAGCCAAAAAGCTTGCAGCCCAGAAGGCCAACTGTATCCTGGGGAACATCAACAGAGTGGCGGCCAGCGGGGAGAGGGAGGTGGTTGTTCCCCTCTACTCTGCCCTTGTGAGGCCCCAGCTGGAGTACTGCATACAGGTCTGGGGACCCCTGCACAAAAAAGACATGGAGCTGCTGGAGTGGGTCCAGACGAGGACCACAAGGATGATCAGAGGGCTGGAGCACCCCTCCTATGAAGAAAGGTTGAGGGAGCTAGGATTGTTCAGCCTGGTGAAGAGAAGGCTCCAGGGAGACCTCATTGAGTCTTTTCAGTACTTTATGGGAAACTCTAAACAGCAGAGAGACCAATATTTTACATACGCAGATAGTGATAAACAAGGGGGAATAGCTTTAAACTAAAAGAGAGGAGATTTAGATTAGATATTAGAGGAAAATTCTTTACTCAGAGAGTGGTGAGGCCCTGGCACAACTGTCCAGAGGAGCTGTGGGTGCCCCATCCCTTGAGGCACTCAAGGTGAGGTTGGATGGGATGGGGCCCCATCTGGTGGGTAGCAACCTGCCCATGCAGGGGTTTGGAACTGGATGGGCTTTAGTGTTCCTTCCAACACAAACCATTCTGTGATTCCATGATCTTTGGGATGTAACATGCAAAGTGCCTGACAACTCATTCATGGAGAGGCAGGCACTCATTCAAGCAGGATGGACAGTCCTGACTGATTTGGGCATTAATGAAGGCATATAACACAACATGTAACACGGTTATCTGCAGTACAAAAGGAACTAGATTTGAAGTGATCAAGCATGTCCTTGTGGTTCTCTCTTTCTATGACTTTCTGTCAGCAGAACAGTGCTGGCATTTAAAGAATTGAAATAGAGTATTTAAAGGGAGATTATAATCAGGAGGGAAATCAACTTTTCACACAGGTTGATAGCAATAGGACAAAGGGGAATGGTTTTAAACTAAAGGAGGGAAGATTTAGATTAGATGTCAAGGGGAAGTTTTTCACTGAGAGGGTGGTGAGGTGCTGGCATAGACTGCCCAGAGATGTTTTGGATGCCCTGTCTCTGGAGGTGTTCAGGGCCAGGCTGGATAGAGCCCTGGGCAGCCTGGTCTAGTATTAGATATGGAGGTTGGCGGTTCCAAGCACTAGAACTTGATCTAGTGCTTGATCTAGCAATTTGTAACTATGCCTGTGGTAGAGGAGTTGGAATTTGATGACCCTTGAGGTCCCTTCCAACCCGAGCCACCCTATGATTCTACAATTCTATGATCCTGCTCTTCCTGAAGCATCAGAAACATTCCTTCTCACCTCTAAAATGTCCCCACAGAGCGAAGCTGGCAAAAATCTCCAATAAGTTAGTTGTGTGGGGTTCAGCCATATGATCAAGAAGTTTACTGTAATATTAGCAGAGTCATAGTAACTGCTTTGTCTATACACTATCAATCCACTGAAAAGGTGAAGCAAAAAGTGCTTGCTCAGACCTCAGAGAATGAGTGCTACACAAATGCATTTTATCTTTCATTCCATGACCATAAAATATGCACATTAGGAAAATCAGTGATAATCTTACCCAGCTTTATGCAAGCAACAGTATCATCCCTGCTTTGAAGAGAAGACCAAAGCTGTACTGAAAGACACTAGGTCTCAGCTCAGAAGTTACCACAATTAATGTATGAAGAAGATTTTCCCATACTGTGCTAACAACAGGTGATGAAGAATGCACAAAGAACACATATCTCTCCTTCAGTAATTGCTATTATTTTGGGGTGCAGATTCAAAAAAGATGACATAATCAAAACAAATTATGTTTGTGATTAACATACTTTTTTTTTTTTTAAGATTATAGCTGAACTCACAAAAATGCTGAAACCCTACTGAAGTAAGGGTACAAAATTTAAGCAACAATATTAATGTGAAATCTTTATAAGTCTGATAAAATATATTTGTTAAGTTAATGTAGAAATGGAAAATCAAGTGTACAAATGATAATTTAACCACACTATTTTACTATGTGGGTGAAGATATAGCTTGTTCTGTTCCTCAAATTTTGACATCAAAAGTAATTACAGAAAAGAGTTGTTTCAGAAAGAAAATGCTGTGTATGAAATTTTCCTTCAATTTAAAGAAGATCTGAACCGTGCATCTCACTGCAGTGTTCTGCAGCAGCAGCAACACAAGCTAAAGTATTGCCATAAATCATCTGATATTTTATTGCAGTGAACATCTGCTGCTCCTGGATACAGATACATAGTCAAGGGAGCACTCTGAAGGACTAAGGAATGCCAGGTACATTCATTACTGAAAAATAATGTTCAAACCAGGATTTCTTTTGCTTTTGCCATTAACACTAAACAGCTTATGAAGTTAGAGAGACATTAATAGTTACACTGATTTATTGTGTTTCCAAATTAAGACCACACCTTTAAAACCTTTCATTGAACAGATGCCAAAAGACTGCTAAAGTTAGGTTAGACATAGTGGAAGAACAATATAGTACTAAGCTTACAAAAAATCTTAGCCAAAGCCATGATTTCCAACAGAAGATCCTAATGTTTGTTTTGGGACTCAAGTCACTTGAGTAAATATCTAAGTTTCAAAAAACACGTGAGTGCAAAGAAGTGCAAGGTGGAGTCCAAACCAATGCTCATGCAAGCAGGTACATCCATGCAGCCCAGTGTTCTGAGTAATTTCAGTCCAGAATTTGCAGTTACATGGCACAGCGCCTGGGCTAACATGTCCTGCCTTTCAGCAGTTTATTAGTTCAGGCTTAGTGCCAAACTGACGGCTATATAGCACCAGGCTCTGGAACAGTCTACCCATAGTGCTGTATAAGCAGGATCTTAGAAGAAAAATGCCAGTAGATCAGATGCTTCTTTTGCCATTTACACTCTATTTTAAGTTTTGTCTCTTGTGCTTCTTTACTAGAACAATTCTCTTTCTCAAAGTTTTGGAGGCTATTTCCTTAAAGTGCTTGCAAGCCAGCTCTTAGGGCTGGGTCTTCCAGGGGAAGCATATTAGCAGCCTTCTACCTACTGTCTTCCTGCAGCTTTTGGCAGACGATTCTCCCACCTATCCAACTGTTACTATGGACACAAAAGAAACTTCCTTGGTGCTTCACGTTTCTATCACCGAAAGAGCTGTTTGAGCTTAGATGGTTTATGTTCTCACATGCCAAGTGACAAGAGAAGGCAGATAGAGCTCCAGTAGGGCAGAGCAGTTGCTTCTGTTCATCCTACAGAAACAATTATTAAGAAATTGCTTCCGTCTGCCAAGTCTGTCTTCTTATAAAGACATCAACATTTTCAGATAGATGTATTACATTATGTACCATGGTTCAAAAGGTCTGGTTTTGGAAAACTTTAGAGGTACCTGCTAAAAAAAAAAAAGTAATTGTGAAAGTAGGAGTTTATCTCGTAAAGGATATAAAACCAATCAAAGTACTACTGGCACAAGTGAACAGCATTTTTTCTGTGAACCAAGAGTACCCTCCCAAAACATGTACAGGAGAAATGCGAAAAATACAGGCTGGAAAAAATTCTTAAAAATAACCAAGAAAAGAATGGGACAAGTCAGTAGTGAAGGAAGAGCAATTTCCTAAAAATGGTCATATTAATGCCTTCTAGTTATATGTACTAGCTGTCACCAGTTTGACTGGGATTACTGCTGACTACAAATGAAATAAATAAATTCTTACCATCAACGGCCAGTGATACAATGCCTTGTGTGTCCTCAACTCCATACATCACATCACAGCGGTACACCCCTGCATCACTTGCACGCAGCCTAGAGAAAGTCAGTGAAGCATCGCCGGTCTCCTCTGAATGGGTTGGAACAGACACCCTGTCCTTGTAGTTCTGGCCTATTTTGATGTTCCCATTCTGGGCCACAAGGACTGTGGTTTCTTTTGCATCTTTTCCGCTTTTATCCAGTTCAACCTTTGACCATTTAATTCGAAGATATTCGGCTGCGTAGCTAGAGGCTATGGTGGGTGTCGTTGAAAAGAAGCATGGAAGGACTGATGTTCCGGAGAGGGATCCCTTCACCAGGGTTTTTTTTTCTGCTTTAACTAGAAGAATGGGAAAGGAAGAGAGAGGATATAGCACATTAGCAACCAGCAAGATCAGAAACAGTTACATTTCACCACTATTTAATGATTAACAGACTTTTAAGACCTGAACTCCGCTAACCCTAGCTGGTTTACAACAGGTCTGACCAGAGTAAGCCAAAACAGAGTAACAACACCCTCAGCCCTTGACTGAGCCCTTTCCTGTCTGGGTAAATTAATTCACTGCTCTTTGATTTATTTTTTCCATTTGTTGTAGTCACTGACTGCAACATGTATGGGTATTGGCTTCCTCTGGAAACTGTTTTGAAGTTTACAGATGACAGATGAATTGTAAGAGTTACGTTTTCAAACTTCACCAGACTAAAACCACTTGGTGAAAGACAACCAGCTACCTCACACTGTTGCTGGCCAAAACCAGGCACTTAGGAGAGCTACTGATGTTTACACCTTGTTTTACCTCACAGCAGCTTGTTCATGAGCTCATGTCCTAGAAGTAAAGCACAACCCAGGACTTTGCATACACTGCATCCCTTACTCCATTCCTCTTTCAAGGGTTAACTCTTTTTATTGCATACATGCTGAAACAAAAGCCTTTCCAGTGACATTGCTAAGTTGTCATTATTTCAAAATTATTTCCTTGTAGCCCAGGGGCCTTTAACACATGGCAGAAATAGGGTATTTTAGGACGTTAAAGCAAAGAATGAAGAAAAGCACACAGAAAGTCCCTGCTTGGCTCAAACTTGACTTGATAGGACCTTTATCACTTTTATGACATCTCCAGCTGCAAACACTTTACAGTGAAATGCTTCCACCTGACAATATCCCAAGGGGAAAGTTGACTACTGTTCATCCAACCTGCACACAGCAACTGTCTGAAAACAGGATTTATGTTGTTATGTGATGTTATTTCCCCATATTTTATGGCTTAATGAAGATTAAAGGCTGACATATAATAGAATACCTACTCTTTCACTGACCTGCAGTCAAACATTTTTTCAAAGGCTGAAAATGCTAATCATTAATTTGAAGTCAACTAAGATTCAAAAAGTTCAGAAACAAAATGTCTGCAAATACCAGGCACCAGGATGAAATACAAGATACCAGCACTCAAAAATTATCTAGCTATTTATCTACCATCAAAAATACCATCAGTCTATAAAGAGCAGAATATTTGGAAAGAAAAAAAAGACAGGAGAAAAATCTGGTGATTTTTAACACATGGAGATCACTATAATTAGAATAAAACATTAATAGTAACATCTAAAAAAGATTCAATTCAACAATCATCAGTATGACAGCCATGTATTATGATAACAAAGTCCTCACCAGAAAAATACTGGCCCAGACAAGGATGACCAAGAAGTTGGAACGGAAGTCCTCAAATCATTTCCATTCATGCCTACCTCAGCTAAGATTCTTGGGAACTCAATGCAGAAAAACTCAAGCTAGCTATATCAGAACTGATTAGACCAGAGAGAGTAAAACAACAATGGTGTAGTGCTGTGCCAATACAGCTGCACTGCATCCAAAGCTCAGCTGAAAAGTTAGCACAGAACTGAGCTGATTTACCAGCAAGATGCTTCGCTCTGATTTGGACATGCAGTGAGATTTTCAGTCTTACAAGCAAACCAAGATTGGTGAGATGCTACAACTCACGTTTAAAAAACGGAACCTAATTGCTTCACACAACCTGAGCAAGATCTAGCAAGGATGTATTTATAAAACAGTGAATGACAAAAACAGGACCAACATAAAAGTAAGACTGGAAAATTCACAAGGCTTGAAGACAAGCTTGTAGAAGTTACGGAAGACTATAGACTAGTTCAAAAGGTTTGATTGCAAACACATTACTTTGAAAAAAAATACTGAAATAAGAATTTTGGGAAGTCAGATACTGCTTAAAAAGAAATAAAGATTTGACTTCCCCAGAGTCAACTGATTGCTAAAAACTGTAACAGGTGGGTTTTATCTTGAAGATTTACAGTAGGAACATATCACTGGCTCTTATATCACCTTTAATTCCTTGAAACTTTATTTAATTACACTTGGGTAGAGCCAGAGAAATAGAATGAATACTCAATCCTATCAGTTGTGATGGAAAAACTGCCAAACAGCACAGGTGGGAGATTAAAATCAGTTTCAAAATATTTAGTTTTTATTATGATCTCTTGTCATCTACATATATTACAGGAACTTCTTAAATGAAAAATGATCTAGTTATAATTACGCTTACAGAATTTTAATAAATGTTCGAAAGAGTTGGTTTTGGTTACTTGTGATCTAGAATATCAGTACCAAACCCTGAAGAAATTTCCTCTTTAGAAGAACTGTTGTCTTCTCATCAGTAGAATGAAACCCTCGACAGCAAACACATATCATAATTATATGCGAATTAGATCTACCCTAAACTGGACTACATCCCAGAATAAGGGAAAACTATGTACCTACAAACAGACTCATCTAGCTTTAGAAAGCACTATAAAGTGCTTTTAAAAGGCACTCTTTGTTTTGACAAGCAGAAGAGGAAAGGGGAGAAAAGACACTTTACTGAAAAAAAAAGTTTGACATTGAAGATTAGGAGATACTCCTGTGCAGTTTCAAAAAACTTGGTTTCTTGCAGTAGTCCAAACTAGTTGAGACAGATGGTTCCTTAGAAGGGATGCGGCCAGCAAAATGCAAACAAAATATTTTGCAACTGTTTGTAAATTTGAATACAAGCCGAGAAAAAGCAGAATTTGCCCAATCCCCAGTGAAGAACTATCCCAGCACTGGACATTGTTTCATACCACATCTTCACCTAACCAAGTAAAACCTAAAACATTGGTAACGATCTTAAATGAGATATGGTTTTGATACGACTAAGCTGGCTGGCAATTAATATAAGCATTCTTTTCTGTTGCTAACTAAAATGCATCACTCTTAAACATATTTAATTCACTAGGGAACATACATAGACAATAAATAAATAAAATAGACAGCTAAGTCCAAGTAACGTGGCTACAGATCTATCTTGCCAGAACTGCCAGTAAAGTCAACAGGAGCTTTGTACTAGATGATGGGACAGCAGACTCAAGCCCAGAGCATGACATGCAGTCAGGTTACTGGCAGACTCTCTGTGTCTTAGCAGCTGGGTTTTTGTGTCTTCCTCAATTTAAATATTAAATAGCTTCAATATCAGAATAAGAAGCAGGAGCAAAATGAAGACTTTCCATCACTATGTCCTGACAGGACTGTTTCCTGGTAGAGTTTTCACAGACTAAATAATGTCCTATAATCCCCAAACCTAAAGATAACACATTTTAATCAGTCTACTATGGAGATGATGGTACATGGGAATACCTTTCCCTAAAAAAAAAAAAAAAAAATGCCAACAAAAACAAACAAGCAAAAACTTCTATCTTGACTTTTCACACATATATCCCCCCAGAAAAAGTGTCTTAGGACCTCGCAATCTACCATTTGGGATGTAAAGATGCCTTATCTTACAAATGACACGTATTTTTATATGTTTATTTTGAAGTTGAACACAAACTACAGAAAAACTTCTAAGGGCTTTCTTAGAATTCTTTGTGCAATATTTTGCAATCTACATATTTATAGGGTATATATCCTGCCAAGAACAATTGAAAATACCAATGAAATTGTGGATTCCATTACTCTGACTACTAACATTGAGCCTAAGGGAAGTCTTTTCATTAACTCTCATTCCTTTAATGAAGATACTGAAAAATTAAACTTAATGCAAAGCTTGTACAAAAGCATATGAAACTTTGATAGCAGAGGTAACAGAAGACCAATACCCAAAGAAGTCCTCAGTTAATTCTTTACAAGGTGATTTGTAGTCTTAAGAAGCAGAGTAACAGAAGGAAGCAAAATAATGAAAGAAACAGTGTTATATTCTGCAAGAAAATCATGGGAAGCCAGAAAAACGTAAATCCCAGCTACTGAACTCAATGTAACACGCATACAGATGTGCAAACATTATATGCATGTACATGCGTTTTATAGCACATATATAACATTAACATGATTTGCAAAATTGATGTATATTATTTATATACCTTCAAAAGGACATTATCAAATACTGCAACCTAGGGTGTTTGTATTCTCCTCTAGATTATAGGGCTTTCATGAAAGCACACTTATTCATGACATGATAAATAGTAGCTTATAATGAGTGAGGTAAACTTCAACAATGATCATAATCACAAGGTCCAGCTTGTGAACTACAGAACTGTAACACCAGCTATTTCAAAGTGAGTAAATGGCAGGCTAGGAGTAGGTGTAATCCTTGCTCATGAACTTCTGTCATTAATCCTTCACATGCACCACAGCAAATAGCAAAGGTCTTACGGAAGGGCACTCCCGCGACCCCAGAAGCTTGCACCATATTTCCTGCTGCCCTCCTTTTCAAAAAATGCTTTCTGAGTATTTCAAACCTTAAAGAAGTCATGGAAAAGCATTCTCAGTTCTCTAAGGAAAAATACTTCTGTTGCTACATAAAATCTAAGGAACAAGCCACGCAAACACGTTAGGTATTTATGAATGTGACCATTCAAACAGATGAGAGTGGAAGAGAAAACAAAGGCAGGAATAATACTTTGTGGTGAATGCATAAAACTTTGTGTGCTTATAATCTTCTCTTTTCTAAATTAAGCTTCAGTTTTGTGCCAGAATGAGCAAGGAGGTGGTCATCCCCATGTGCTCAGTTCTGGTGAGGCCATACCTTGAGTACTGTGCTCAGTTTTGGGACCCTCACTATAAGAAAGACATCAAGGCTCTGGAGTGTGTCCAAAGAAGGGCAACGAAGCTGGTGAGGGGTGTGGAGCACAAGTCTCATGAGGAGTGGCTGAGAGAGCTGGGATTGTTTAGTCTAGAGAAAAGGAGGCTCTGGGAAGACCTTAACACTCTCTACAGCTGCTTGAAAGGAGGCCATGGCAAGATGGGAGGTCGGCCTCTTCTCCCACATAACTAGAAATAGGACAAGAGGGAATGGCCTCAAGCTGCCAGAGAAGGTTCAGGTTGGATATCAGAAAAAACTTTGAACAAAGTGTGGTCAGGTGCTGGAACAGGCTGCTAAGTGAGGTGGTGGAGTCACCACCCCTGGACGTGCTCAAGAAACATTTAGATGTTGTACTATGGGACACGTTTTAGAGGGGAAATATTGGTGGTAGGTGGACTGTTGGTCTAGATGACCTTGGAGGTTCTTCCAACCTTGATGATTCTACAACCTAATTAATCTCTTGGATTCCAAAATTAACAACTTTGTTTACTTGTTTTTTAAAAAGGGATCTTTGGGGGAACATCCAAATAAAGCCTTTTGGAGACACTGGAAGAGAAAAGGAAGTGCTTAGGAAGATGCTCCTTTAAGCAACTGAGTAAGTGAAGCAGCTACAACAATGCCAAAACCGAACATCAGAGTGAATGACAAATGATTAGATAACAGTGCCATGTGGACTGGATAGTAAGGTTAGCTTCTAAACAGTACACATTTTCAAAACTAGTATTCGCAATTGATATTTAAAGTTTTCAACACAACATTTTTCCTAGGAGAAAATGCCAACTTGCCGAAGCTTCTTTCTTTCATAAAATAATTGTTGATTTTGACAAATTTCCCCGTATGAGTTTCAAAAGAATGATTTTAAGCTTTGAGAATAGTTTTGCTCAAAAGGAAACACTGCCATTAATCATAGGCAAGTGACTATTCGATTAACCCATATGGTTAACCAAACTCATTTGGGGAACAGGAAGCATGGGAATCCATGTTTCACAAAAGATTTCAAGGCATCAGTTTTGCATTCAAATTCAGGATTACAAAAAAACTGAAACGTAAGAAATTCCTGTCTAACTTTTCAAAATGCAAGCACAGATTTAATTTCAAAGGTGTTCTTTTTCTTTTTCCTTTTTCTTTTTTTTTTTTTTTTTAAAACAGCAGGACTGGAAAAGTTTGTCTGTGACCTTGTAACACTCATCCTCAAAAGTTATTACACAAACTAATATTTCTACAAAACAGAAGGATATGGATCAAGCCCAGACTCTGTTGGATTCATTCACATCAAAGTTTACCTCATCTTTGTCCTCTTCACCATGGCCATATTCTGAAGAATCTCACATGTGAGAATCTGTGTGGCTAAAGCATGATCCTTAACCTCAAAAATAGAAGTCCACAGTCTATTTCTAGGAACATAAGGGCTTTTCTGCACTTCTTTCAAAAGTTTCAAGTGAATAAGGACAAGTCAGAACTTGGGTCTATATTCCTGAGATGACCATACCAACCATTCCATACTGACCATTCACAGAAAACTTACTTGTGTTACTGAAATTCTATTCTGGAAGTCACATGAACCATTTATAAACCATTTCAGAGGTGATGAAAGGTGGAGTAAGTTGAGGGGCACCTAAAGGTGTCATCCCTTGTTCTACCAGACAGTTTCACCTCTCTACAGACATTGATGCACTCCCAATCCCCTAATTCTACCAGTTCAAGCAATTGTGTAAAGCAGTGAGGCAGATCAAAGATCTGATCCAGCTGAAAACTAACTTGCAAAAAGGGTTATCTGCTGTCTTTCAGACAAGTCATTTACCTGACTGAGCTGGACGTATATCCCCATAAATACTGTGTCAACACAAAGAAAAACATGTCAGCCAGCACCAGGGTACAGAGAAGGGGCACAACTACCCCATGTAGTGCTAAATGATGTATGTGAGATTACACTGACCACTGAATTATGCCCTAAATAAACATGATCATATTTTAAATAGGTTGTAACAGAAATGTCAGCTTTACATATCACATCAGATTCTTTTGACTTGCTTATTCTCTTATTACATGCTCTCCATCCAAAGGTTGATTACCAGGTAAAATCTTAACATTCCTCTTCTCATGTGAGTGATGTACTAGCATTTACTCCATTTTAAAGATGACTAATCATGCTATAAGTTATCAAATAAAATGTTGTAAGTTCCCTATGTAGACTGACATTGTTAGTCCATGACCACTCTGACAATCACTTGCTTTGCCTCCCAGAATACTTCATATGAACAACTAATTAGATCCAAATAACAGATCCAAGAGCTGTACATCAGTGTACATTTACAGACATTTTACTGAGTAAAAAATGGGAGGGAAAAAGAAAAGCTTGACCTGCTCCTTACTAATCTTGAGTCAAAAGTTTCAAACAATCATAGCAATCACATATGAATATATACTTCAGTGTTAACATGTAATCACCATGAGAAATAAACAGGGCTCCTCCTTTCCACCCAAAGCTAAGAACTGCAGCTGCTTTAAGACGTTCCTGCTCCAGGCCCCAGCAGCCAGGAGCTCACCACAACTTCCAACCAGCTCAGCCTCCACAGCTGAGGGTCTGGCAGACACACTGCCCACCCCAAAAAGCATGTCTCCTTAGACTCATTCTTTATCAGTCAGAGGCAGGCAGAGACTGGGGCTCTTGGTTCCTCCGTATTTCACTTGTAAGTGGCAATTTTCACCCTGAATATAGAGAGTGTCAGAGACGTACAAACTCATTAGGCTGCTGTCGCATCGATTAACATGAGTGCATGCACTGGAACCTGACTGGAAGGAGTGCAGAACCACTGTTCCTATAGCCCCAAGACTCCCCCACTTAATTTGCTACCTCTGCAGCCTGACTAAGTCTGTATTAGAAAGCTCCTCTTTCCCTCATGCACTGGCACTGCTCGCTGCTGAAGCCCTCGTGAAAGCTGTTTGCCTTCCACCAAAATTATCACCTCCTGGTAGCCTCCACCTCACCCATGGAGGGGAATTCCTCTGTAGGCCATGCCAAATGAAGGTGTGAGACATATCTAACCAACATTTCACAAGAAGAGGTTAAAGCAGTAAGTCACATTCCTGAACATTTTAAGAAAGCAAGCTGTTTTGCTTTACGCTTTGTAATGTCTTTATCACATTATCACACTGTCTTTATCACTACTTGAATTATAGTAATGGCACTTACAAACCTCAGGAGACACAAATAGATGTGTAAAAACCTTGCCAAAAGCATGCTCACTCACCAAGGGTTTTCTATGTAAATCAGTAGGCAAAAGGGAGAAAACAGGAACAAACTTAGTTACACAGTACAGCAAAGAGTGGCAGAGGTAAAATCAGAAAACAAATTTCCCCGGTCCTGGGAAATACTCTACCAACTGGACCATGCTGCTTCCCGCTGTCACTGGAATGAATTTTAATAAATGATTCTACATGTAACAGACTTACCTTTAGGTAGCATATATGTTATAGCTAATGTAGAGCACATCCATATGATGCTTTTTATATTTAACAACATCTTGACCTACAAATAAAGAAAAACAGAGTAAGTGGTTAGTTATCATACTGTGTCCTTATCATTGGTTGATATTAAGGCAGTCATGAGCTCAAAAAATGATGTTCAGCAGGACAGTGAATAATGGATAATATACTGATCTTTTACCATTTTATTCACTGTTTTAAATCTAATTCCACACAGCAACAGCAGTCCATAAGTACAACATGATGTCTTCTCCCTGGTGCGGTGTTGCCAATTCAGATGAAGCCTCCATGAAGGTCTGTGTCCATAACACAGACTGCCCTATCACTTAGCATCAGCGAACAACCTGCTTGGTTAGGAAAGAGGCTCCCACAATAACCTTTCATGAATTCTGAGCGTGAATCAACATCCACCCTATGACCCTCTCCATCTACAAACTTACTGCTCTTAAAATTGCTGTACATACTATTTCATAGTGGAAATGTATTACAGTGACAATGTAATACAGATTCTAATGACTATTTAATACTAATTCATAATTAATTTCAGTTTACTGAGTCTACAGTAATAAACAAACATGTCAATCCCCTTGAGGTTTGCTTATCATTTCTTTTACAAGCTCCATGCTTGAACAGCTGAAAACATAAATAATACATACATAACAATACATTGCATGTTCATAATGGTATGTTCTCATTTTTATTCCAGTTGCTAGTTACACATTTGCAATTATCCTGAAAACTTAAGAATCTTTTTAGAAAAAGCATCACAATTCCCATAAATGTCACTTATTACAATCACAGAATCATTAAGGTTGGAAAAGACCACTAAGATCATTTAGTCCAACGGCTGGCCCATCACCACCATGCTTTTACAAACAGTCCTTTCCCCACAGTTATATATATGCACTATAGAGGTATCATAAGGAATAGTCCTCAGCAGTGATTTGCCAAATGCCCTTGAAAAGTTTTAAATCACAGAACAGTGAGTTTTCTGATACTGCTGTCAAAATACGCTACCTGGGCTTGGAAACAGGCAAGAAATCTGAACTCAAAGATAGATTACAGCTGAACAGCAAAACAGAGATTAAACAGACCTTTGTTATCACTATGAACCTTGTATTACATATACTTTTTCTGCCATTTTTTATATTAGCATTTTAGTTATTTAGTATTTACACATAATGTCTTAAGGTTAAAGCCTTGACTAACACACCCACAAACCTCCCGAAGCTATACTGAACGCAAAAGTGAAACATGCAGATTAATTTCTTCAAAAAATTACTGATGATGTGTTCAACCCCAGGAAAGTTCCCTACATCGATAACAGCTGCAGCCCAAACCTCACATGAATCTGTGTGAATTGGCACCTGATGTGTAAGGGCTGAATGGTTGAGAAAAGATGCAAAACATCTCAAATGAAGACTTTCCAATGAGGCAATCTCTAACATAACAGCATCATGCTCAGAATTCCCACCCAAAAGAGTTGAAAACCCAAGACTTTTTTATTCCCTCTATGCAGATGGCCGGGGCTGGCTGGTTGCACTGGGAAACATACACTGCAACCTATTCCCAGGGTGTGGAGGAAAGAATACAGCTGCTTTCCATGGAGCTGGCTGCACATTGCCAAAGACGCCTCATCTCTGCTTCATCCATTCGACAGAGCTCACAGCATGATGTGATATCACTGATTTGGCAATATTAACTTCACAGAAATTGCACTTTTTACGAGTGAGTCCCAAACAAGAACCAAGACATCTCTGACTTTATTCATTTTGAGCCTCATCCTCTGCTAAGCTTTTCCTGAGGACACTAACAGCTTACACAAGCAAAGAAGCAAATGGAGAATATACAGTGGTGGTTATTTCACAACTAATTTTAAAAACCTGTACTGTGCCCCAGAATACTATGCCCACATAGAATGTTGTCAAGAGCGAGAAGGTTGTACTTGGTAAGAGCTGCAGACATCAGAGTGCTTTTAATGCAATAAGACACTTTTCAAATACAGGCAGCCACGTTTTCTTAGATAAACACTCAAGTGATCCCTGTTATTACACAACATCTCAGAAAATGAGAGGTCACTGTGAGCCTACAGATGTGCACAAACAAGAAGATGCTTCAAGCATCTTTGTGTCCTGAAACCACTGTAGAGCACCTAGGCCATTGCCAACTAGCTTCTGCAGCAACACAAGTACTGTAAAGACAGCATGAAAAGGAGAAGATCTACAGTGTTGTCCAACCTCAAAGACAGTGAATGCAAAAGCTCTGGCTTTTCTGAAGACATGGTAGCTCCAGACCTCCTTGTAAGCTGTCCACATGTGTTTCCCCTGCATCACACAATGGCTGCAACAACAGCTAAACAAAAAACTAGAACAAACTATTTACAAGTTTAGCTTTCCATGTTTACCCATACACTCCACATCCTTTCTCCTTCAGAAGGCAACCATGGCTTCTGAGATCAGAAACAAGAGAATTGGACAATGGCATCAAACAAATTTACATAGAAAAAAGAACAAATGACTTTCCTGGAAGACACCTGTGCAGCACCTAAGCCAGATGAGTTGCACACTCCTCTGCAGTAGCTGCCCCTCTGTCGATGCACAACATGTACCCGTGCAACGTCCTGTGTTCCCAGAAGCTCAACGGAGTATTCTGACAAGAAGTGGTACACCCAGCCCCACATCTGGGTAATTCCACCAGACCTGCTGCCATACTGCAAAGCTGCCGAGAGCCAGCTGCAGTTGGTATACGAAAGATCTCACCTGCTCGCTCCTACCCACCTCGCACACAAACGCAGAGTGCCATGCCTCCAGCACAATGCTGGTAACGACATTCTTAATGCAGTTTGAGGAATCTTATTACAAAAAGATCTTCAGCTTTCAGCCACTGAACACAGAAAAAAAACCCACATATACTCAAAATACGGAA
The DNA here is from genome assembly GCF_002078875.1 of Numida meleagris. Taxonomy (NCBI): domain Eukaryota; kingdom Metazoa; phylum Chordata; class Aves; order Galliformes; family Numididae; genus Numida; species Numida meleagris. The sequence continues at coordinate 62,279,360 of NC_034438.1, forward strand.
ACAGAAAAGACAACTGCAGAGAGATGGCTTCCAAGATACCCTGTGACTGCTGATGACCAGATGGTACCAAACCATTAGAGCACACATGGTTGGGAAATTGACTTGGTCTTGTGATGAGGACTGATGAGATTATATTTGCTACAGTGAGAGCTCACACAGTTTAAAAAAAAAAAAAAAAAGTACTGTACATGAGCACAGAGCTTAATACGTGACACCTGCCAAAAATCCCCACCCTGCACTTCAAAAATCACCTCTCACTCAATTTTCTAGATCTCCTCCACCCTGAGGCCTTTAAGCAATGAAAAATGCTGGGGGAAAGGTTCCATGTTCAACCCTTGAGTTCATAAGCATCACAAGCACAACTGCCATGCAACACACCATGCATGAGAGTTTTCACAGCCTGGTCCTCCATGGGCTCCCATAAACACTCCTGTGTTACAAAGCGCTGCTCCACCACAGCTACCAGAATTAAATGTGAAATAACCCCATTACCACCCTGTCCGAGAAACAGCGGGTAGATGCAAACAGCAACATCCAACCCAGCCTGGAAGGAGCACGTGGGCTTCTTCAGGTGTGCACCAATCTCTCTCAAGAGCAGCCTGCAAGGCAGAGGAGCCTGCTAGCAACAAGCACCTCAGGCACTCAGGACACTGCAATCAGATGGGCTGCTCCTGCAACAAAATATTTGCTCTAAAAGTGGTTTGTATTTCTAGTCCTGCCCTCTACAAAAGCCTCTGCTGGCTGGCTACAGTATTAAATATGCAGTAAGTCACCAAATTTTTTCCAGTCATACCTTGTCCATAAGCTTTTGTTTCTTCCCCTTAGTGTTGCTACACCTAGAGAAAGCCATAATGCTATAGACACAGAAAGAAAGTCCTGCCAACTGCAGGCTGCACGATTTGAGAAAGTGTTTAATTTCCACTTCCTATTAAAAAAAAAAAAAAAAAGAGCATCTTACTTCACATGACCACACTCGGGTTGGCCGCTGGCAGCAGTCCAACTGGACTGGTCAACTTCATTCAGAGCTGCTGCACACAGGCTGATCCACAGTAGTCATTTATATCACATTTCTAAATTGGATGCAGCTCTGAGCTTTAAGCAAAAGATACCAAGTCCCTGATAAACTTTACATCTCTGAAAACTAACGGTGGAGGTTCTACCTTTGGGGAGAGAACAGAGCTCCTATTTTTGCAGGCACTGCTTCTTCCCCTACAACAGCAGAGAGTCATAGGAGCAGTAAGTTCTGATCAAATTCCAGCTTGCATTTAGTTTACAGTGCAAGCTTGATCTCACACCAATGCTATTTTAATTTAACCAGATGGGCGAACATCATGTCTCTCTAACTCCAGGTTAAGAATTCTGTGAACCGTCCTGGTGTGGGACAGACTGAGATATACCACCCAAAGGGTTTCTCTGAAGTTGGAAAAATGAGAAAATAACTGCTGTCCTAGAGGCAACAGTGTCATAAAAGGTTGCAGCTTCTCAGGTCACACTGAGACTGATTCAGCACATGTTCTGCAGTTGTATGAGCTGCAGAGCTGTATGTTGAGTATGAAGAAAGTAGTCTCTGCCCATTTAACCTCTTTGCCTGTATAACAAAGGTAAGGTTCATTACAAGAAAGAAGAATTAAAAAAAAAAAAAAAGCAGGGGGAGGAGGGAAACACCTAAGAGAACCTGGCACTAGAGACGTGAGTCAAAGTTGCTGCTCCTACTAATGGGAAAAACAGTAAACTGCACAGCTTTCCAGTGCAGACCAGGCAAGCTGGAAATGTCCTATCCCAGATGCAGTACCTTCCCTGCTGCATCCTGAGCACCAGGCGCCGAGGCATTCTCAGCCGATGTCTGCTCTCAAAGCCCTGGACTTTCTTTTCTGCTGGCAGGCTTTTGATCCCTTCATGCCGTCTGACTGTTAACTGCAGACACATATCAGCTTTACTGTAAGTGCCGTTTAATTGACTTCGCTAGTTTCACTGCCATCATGGCCGTGTGATTAATTAGCCCACTGTGTTGTCACATGGTTGACTTGGCTTCGATCTAACTCATCAGTGTCATCTGCTAGGCCTTTTATCGCTTCCAAAGGTCCTCCTATGGCCTTCACCAAGGCCCTGGGGCATCTGCTGCATTCCCACCTCGGGCCTAAGGGGCACTCCCCTCATCCCAGAAGGCAAGCAGCGCAGTCTGCAGCCCCAAACAGGGGCACAGATGGGAGAGTGACCAGAGCACAGCATGTTCTGGTGATCCCCATGCTGGCAGCTGTGGGGAAGCTGCTGCTGCCTCAGGACATCCCTCCAGGCCTGTGCTCATTTAAGCCAGAAGCAGCTCTGGGCTGGCAGGCAGCTCTGCAGAGAGGTGGCAGGAAGCCGCCCGAGGAAAGCAGAGTAGCTCAGCTTCGCTCAGCTCAGCTCACCTCTCCCAGCACCTCCACACAGAGCCGCGTGCACGAGGCCCCGGGCCCGGCCATCAGGCACTCCGGGAGCTGAGGTCATGCTCCCCAGATACCCTCAGCACGGAGGGCAGCAGGGCAGGCCGGACAGGGACAAGCGCTCCAGCCACGGGGTGGGCACTGAGGCGCTCACACAACATGTCCGCCTCTCCACCAACGGCTCGTTCAGTGAAAGCCGTTACCAGCGCAAGATACACTACCCCTCAGGACACAAAAGCAGGGCACTCAAAAACAAAGCACACGACGACGAGTGCCGTACCAGCCAGTACCCCGACGGCTGAGGCTAGGGGCAGACCCCAACAGCCTCCCCGGCCCCTCTGCCCCACACCGGCCCCGGGCACGCCCTGCACCGCCAGTCCTCGGCTGGAGGCGGGAAAGGCGCCGTCCCCCGCCCCGCCTCGCCGCGGTGCCGCCCTGCTGTCACACCGCGCCCACCGCCGGCGTTCGGCGACCATTTTATCCCCGTTATCATTCTCCATTCTCCTTCCGAACATGAGCAACGCCGCTGGCGGGAAATTAAACCCTCATACAACCAAAGACCCCCGCCCCGCCGCCGGTCAACGGCGCCACCGGCCGCCGCCAGGGGGCGCCATAACGCTGCCGCCGCCGCGCCCCGTCCCGTCCTGTTCCTCGAGAGCGGCGGGGCCGCGCCCGGTGGCAGCGGGACCCCCGCCCGGCCCCGCCGCGGGGCACGGCCCTGCGGCCGCTCTCGGCGCCCTGGGGACGGGGCTCCGGGCGCGGTTTCAGCGCGCTGCTAGTAAGCCCCACCGGCTGCCCCCGCTTCGGCCATCAGCGCGTCCCCGGGGTCCGCCCCGCCGCCGCAGCCAGCGCTCCCCGCCTGCAGCCAAGTCTTACTCATCCCCTTTTGGAAGGAAACTTCCTTTTTTCTCCCTTTTTTTTAAAAAAAGAAAGAAAGAAAGAAAGAAAAACCACCCAAAATTTACACTCTGGCTGTCCTGGGATAGGTTTCTGCAACATGTTTTTCCTTTAAAAATGAGAAGAAAAAATAAAAAGGAGGAGGAAAAAAAGGGAAAAAAAAAAGCCTTCGGGGCTTAATATCGGTGCCCGAAGGGAATGGAGGTGGCCGGGAGGACGTGACAAGTGGGACAATGAGGGCTGGCCCGCGCCCCGTCGCCCCTTTGTGTGGCGGAGTCACCTCGGGGCCGCCCGTGGGGGCGGATGGAGGGACAGGGGTTGCCCGCGGGGCCCCATCCCCTGCAGTGGGTGCCCGACCCTCCGGCAAGCCCCCCCCCCCCCCACCGCACACACAGACCCTCTTTTTCCCGCCGTCGGAACTCCCTTAATTCCTTCCACGATGCTCTCTCACTTTCTTTGTGACACAAAGGCGAAAAGCCGAGAGGCGGCTGGGGAAGGCAGTGCCCCGTGCCCCCGAGAGCCATCCGTGGGCTTTAGAGGGGTTGCTTTGCTCTGCTGACCCCGCGGTTTCTCTCTGCGCCCGCTGCCAACCCCGAGCCAATGTGGTTCGGACGGTGCCCGCTCTCCGGTTCCTCCGAACAGATGCTGCTGCCGGAGCGCCTATGCCCCACTCCGCTCTGGCAGCAGCTTTCCAGGAACACCGAGAGGAAAAAAAAAAAAAAACTAAAAAGAAAAAAAGAGGAAAAGACAAAAGAGAAAGAAAGAAAAAAGGGGGGGAAAAAAGGGGGGTGGGGTGTGGGGAGCACACGCTTTTCCCAACGCAAGGAAACCTGGTGGCCGGAAAGGTTCCCTCTGGCCATTCCCTGCTCCTGCCGCACGAGCGCTTTGTGTCTGCAATACCCATAGGAAATAGCTTCCTTCTTTCTCTCCCCGGAGCCCCATCGCACATCAAGGTGCAGCTCTACCTTCCCAAGCAACCGGTACGAAGACTTCTGCTGGGGCACCCAGCCCAAAATTGCCCAGTTCTCTTTGTTCTCCTCTTTGAAACCGAGTGGTTTCGTTGGGTGCCCGGGCATCTCTTCTGCTCTCCTCTGCCTGTCGCTGAACTTACCCCAGGTTGTTTAAATTCACCAATCATTACTATCCTCTCCCGCTTAAGGTTTGCAGTTCAACTCTTTGTCCTTACAGGTACCGACAGCGAAACGGTCGCTTTAAACCCCACGCTAGGTGTTTGCCGGAGACCACACGTAAAGGAGGGGGTGGGGGGAAAGCGCGTTAAAAAAAGAGTTATAGTTACCTTAAAAGGTAGCGTATTGCAGAGATTGCAAAAAAAATCACAACGCGGTGGCCAGGCTAGTCCAGAGATCCCAGTGGCCGCATGAACGAGTAAAGTCCCTGGTTGGTGCTGGAAGGAGGTGCTGGTTCCGGGGTCTCCCCTCCGTCCCAAGCCTTCCCTCCCTCCCTGCCTGCCTTCCCACCGGCGAGCACCTGCCTGCGAGCTGCGCCGAGCTGTGGGCACACGGAGCTCGCATGCAAGTTCAAATGCGAGCCTCAGCCACCCATCATTATTATATCGTTGTACCGTCAGCGCTGCAGAGGAGGGGCGCTGGCTGGGCGAGAGGAGGGTTCTCAGGCTCCACCAGAGCCTCCTCGCGATTGCAAGGCTCCCGCAGCCAGCAGCTGGGCGCGGGAGAGACCCCGGCTCCGCGCCGCCCCCGCACCGCGCAGCCCCCGCAGGCAACGTAGGGGTCCCGTAGCCCCCCGAGAGCCTGGAAGCCCCGCACGGGTCCCTCTGCACACCGGCATCAGCCCCGCGGAGCGGGGCAGGCAGGCGCGAGAGGAGCATTGTTCCCCAATTAAACAATTAACTGGGGAGAGAATGGGGAGACCTCCTCCGCTCTGGCTCCTGGAGTAGGCTGCAGTGGGGAAAGTGGCTGGGACCAAGATCCCTTTTTCCCCTCAGCCTCCCCAGTCTCAGCACTGCAATAAAAGAATATATGGGTGATTGTTCCAAACTTCCCCTAGCGCTGCCAATTCACAGGCAGCCTCGCATCGGCAGCCACCCGAGCCAAGCTTCTCCACCCTAGTTTTACCCATCTCCAACAACTTAACTTTTCTTTTTTTTTTTTTTTTTTTGTCTTAAGATTAGCCTTTGCATTTTCTGTCCAAACCTCTTGGAGATGAAGTCATAAGCAGAACTCTAAATCATCCTTTAAAGGGGGACTTTCACCAGTTAGTAAAGGGTCTGTCATTCTTCTCGGGCAGCTTCTTCCCCAAAATGTACCTATCTCACTATGTGGCAGACACTTAGGGCACACGACCTTGGAACAAGCTCCCGCAGCAGCATGTGCCACAGCCCCCTCCTCCAGGAAGGTGCAAATTTGGAGCCAGGAAAGAGATGCCTGGAAAAATAGGTGCGCCTGATCTGCCGCTCCAGGCACGTTTCTGGCAGCCCCAGATAGCACTGCTAGCAGTGAGCAGGAGCGGTTTTCCTCCAGTGCCTCTCACCCTTATTGTTCTTCCCCCCCAACCCTTGTCCCTGGAGCTTTGCTGACAGCGGGTTTGAAACCAGCCCACAGCCCTTGTTTCCAAGCACAGCCCTTGGTGCCAGGCTGGAGGAGTGGAAGGCAGAGATGACAACCAAACAGGGAGACAGAGACCTGGTGGCTCAGACAAGCTCAGGTTTGGGTGAGCCATGGCCCAGCCCCAAATGGAGCTGGACTGTGGGATGAAATCCTTATCATACCTTTTCAGAGCTGCTTTTCCCTCTTAAACCAAGGGGAACGCACAGTTGCTTCCTTGCTAGAAAGGGCTGCAAGGAGTGGCTGATGCCCACCTCCACAGCCACATCCCCACCTGCCTGACACCAGGCCCTCCAGTTCCCTGCTGCCTGGGTGATCCCATCTCAAAGGACTGGACCTCCTCCACCTGTGCTGTGGGTTTCTTGGTTCACTTCATGCTTTTAATTGAGTGCTATGAAAAGCTGTGGGCAACATGAGCATCTGTCTGGATCAGTCTCCCCTGAGTACCAGCCCCTGTGGCCCATCACCTACACTGCAGCTCCTGGTGGAGGTGGTGGGACCCTGCCACCATCCCAGGCCACAGGAAGGAAAGTGGAATGCAACCTCGAGCATGGGGCATCTTCCCTTCTTGTCATTATAAATGAGGAGACATAGTGGTCCAACCAAAGGTTGATCAGACCTCCCTTCTAGCCCCCCCCCCC